>NC_048233.1:69780342-69893387 GCF_002007445.2 Ailuropoda melanoleuca | reverse complement strand
GTTTTTGTGCCAGTATCATGCTGTCTTTGTGATCACAGCTTTGTAGTACAGCTCGAAATCCGGCATTGTGATGCCCCCAGCTTTGTTTTTCACTGGGTGTTATACGCAACTAATGAATCATCGAACTTTACATCAAAAACCAGGGATGTACTGTATGGTGACTAACATAATATAATAAAAAATTTAAAAAATAAAAAAAATAAAATAAAATAAAAACACATTCCTCTGGGCACCTGGGTGGCTCAGTCATTAAGCATCTGCCTTCAGCTCTGGTTGTGATCCCAGGGTTCTGGGATCGAGCCCTGTGTTGGGCTCCCTGCTCCTTGGGGAGCCTGCTTCTCCCTCTCCCTCTGCTCCCCCCCCCCGCTTCTTCTCTTTCTCTCAAATAAATAATTTTTTAAAGATATTATTTATTTATTTGACAGAGAGAGACAGACAGCAAGAGAGTTGAACACAAGCTGGGGAGTGGGAGAAGGAGAAGTAGGCTTCCCGCCGAGCAGGGAGCTCGATGCAGGATTCGATCCCAGAACACTGGGATCATGCCCTGAGCCACAGGCAGAAGCTTAATGACTGAGCCACCCAGGAGCCCCTAAATAAATAAATTCTTTTTTTTTTAAAGATTTTATTTATTTATTCGACGGAGATAGAGACAGCCAGAGAGAGAGGGAACACAAGCAGGGGGAGTGGGAGAGGAAGAAGCAGGCTCATAGCGGAGGAGCCTGATGTGGGGCTCGATCCCACAACGCCGGGATCATGCCCTGAGCCGAAGGCAGACGCTTAACCGCTGTGCCACCCAGGCGCCCCTAAATAAATAAATTCTTAAAAAAAAAAAAAAGAAAAAAAAGAAACACATTCCTCCTACCAAGGTTCACCATTTGCATGAGCATGTGTTAAGGGAGAGAAGTCTGCATTGCACTCTCAGGGATTTACTGCGTGCCAATTAGATCACTTACATGCGATCTCAAAGGGGGGAAATGTCCTTTTTTTTGAAAGCTCTTATTTTCATTACGGATGAAGGGACCTTGAAGTGTAAAGCGAAAAGCCCGTATGTAGTGTAGGTGGTTGGGTACTCCAGATTTCACTTCTCAATTTAGTATATTTTTCTCCACTCCTTAGAATGAATCCTCAGTACATTTTGTGTGGTTTTGAAGTAACTATCCCCCCCCCCGAGGAAAAAGTTGCTCTTGAAAAAGGAAACCATCTTATTGTTGGTGATAGAAATGAAAAGCCCTGGAAAAAATAATGTTCTTAGCAGCAATTAAAACTACCATCAAGGGAATTAAATGTTCTAGTGGCAATGAGAATATGGCACGGTTGGTTCGGTTTATCATAAAAGAAGAGATATCACACCCACTGTTCCTATAATTAGTTTAATGGTAAGAGACAGTATTCTGGGGAGAGATATTAGAGTGTGTATCATACTTAGAAAAGTAAATTTAGTCAGCAGAGATTCAGACTAAACATAAATATTTATAAAATAAAAAGCACACGTGACAGGTGATCAAAGTGCCAAGAGGCACAGCCCCATCAGCATTTGAAATGTGAGGAGACCACATCTGAAGTTACTGTTAGAGTTTTTGAGAGTAAGAGACTAATTGAAACACAGTAATGTGTACTATTTATCGGGGGACACACAAGTGTGTATATAAGTTTAATCTTTGTTTCAAAGGCGGCTTCAACAGAACAATAATAGGACTTGGGGTGGGAGCAAGGGGTAGTGCAGGAGAGAGAGAGGAGAAGAGAGTGTAACGCCACCACACTCTCTGTTTGAAACGTGCTATCTAAGGATTCCTGAACCCAGACCCACTGACCTGAAATCTAAAAGCAGGAAAAAATAAGTCTCTGAGAATTCTTTGACTTTGAAGATGGTTGCAAAATATTTGCTTCTCCTTTTTCAACGTTTTTGGCTCATTGTTGCATTAATAAAAGGAAAAAATAAATAAAAAATAAAATAAAATAAAAGGGCTCCTCGGTGACGCAGTCTTAGTTAAGCGTCTGCCTTCAGCTCAGGGCGCGATCCTGGCGTTCTGGAATCGAGTCCCAGGTCAGGCTCCTCGGCTAGGAGTCTGCTTCTTCCTCTCCCACTCCCCCTGCTTGTGTTCCGTCTCTCGCTGGCTGGCTGTCTCTGTCAAATAAATAAATAAAATCTTTAAAAAAAAATAATAAAAGGAAAACTCTGTTTAAACCTGTAGCAGCCTGCCTTCTGAAGTCCTGAAACCTCATTCAAGCCCCGTCTATGATTAATGGATTTTACAAATTCTGCTTGGCCATGATTAGAAGAAGAGGAGAAAGAGTCTGTTCATTCATTCTTCATTTATTTCTTCAACAATATGATAAATCACCTTAAAGGAACTCTGCCAAGAAAGTAGTTTGACCCCATTTGAAAAGAGGGCAACCCAGAATGAAACACTTTTTCAGGATTTATATTTGCCCTTAGAAACTCAGCAACCATAGGGCCTTGAACCAGAGGTATAGAGGTTAGCACATCAAACCAAGGATCAAAACTGAGGCACATGCCCTTCTAACTTAACATCTCATACTCTGTCTGTTCTTGTTATTCCTCTTTTTTGAAGACAAAAACCAAAAATCAATTCCTCTAGCCCCTCAGCGTCTACCACTTTCTTCACAGTACCTTAACTTGGGACAAATATAAATTAGAAGTGAATGGAGGGAGGAAAAACTCTCTAGTCTCTATTCCATGGGGCCATTACTTTTACAATATAAGATCGAACTTTAATTTATAGCTGAGAGTTCTCCAAGGTTTAGTTTCTCCTCTCCTTGCCTGTGTTTTCCTCTCTCATTATAGATTGGTGATGGTGAGCAACAGAGCTTTGCTCAGGTATTAGTACAAAAAATAGTCAGTAGAAAATATGGGATTTTTGCCCATCCACAGTTGGGATGGAAGGGGAAGTTCCGGTTTTAGAGACAATGAGAGGAAAGAAAGTGAAAAGATGTGCCTGTTCCCACCCCCACCCCAAACAAACTTCATTTGTAGTCTCTTTGTGTGTGTAGGTCATTTAAAATGTGTGTGTGTGTATCTGTGTGTTTCTCTTTCTCAGCTCTCTTTCTCTCTTTCTTTTAAGAAGGAAAGTAAATGATCACACGCTGGTTGATGACATATTGGCTTGGAAGATGGCCAAAGATAGATATATTTATCAAGCGCCACCATTTCCATGTTTTAAAAATTGGTCTCTGGAGCTATAGCAAATATCTCATGTGATTTACTGTACAAGAAAATAAGAGGAAGTAAGCGTAGCAAACCTTCGATGCCAGATATCATTTATAAACATATTTATAACCAGAAAGGATCTTAAGAATCATATCAGTGTCATCAGGATCACCTGGGATTCTTTAAAAAATTAGTACATCTCAGCCTCATCTCTCAAAATTCTGATCGACCACTTGCATTGAGGTACGGGCTTGTGTATTTGTTTAAAAGAAAAAAGTCTTGGGTAATTCTGATGCACACTCAAAATGGAGAACTTCTGACAACCCAACTTTTTCACAGTTGGGGAACTGTTTTAGTTGTCTGTTGCTACATTTTGATTACCCAAACTTAGGTGCTCAACACAATATACATTTCGGATCTCACTGTCTTGTGGATCACAAGTCTAGGCACAGCTTAACCGGTTCTTTTGCTCATTATCTCACAGGATTGCAGTGCACAGGTGGGCAAGGCTGTGTTCCTTTCTGAAGCTCAGAATCCTTGTCCAAGCTCTTATGATTTGGGGCCGAATTCCTTGTGACTGTAGGACTGAGGTCTGCATTTGTGACTAGCTATCAATTGAGGGCCCTCTGCTCCTACTTGACACTACAATTCCTCACCAAATGGTCCTTCTACAGGTCTACTCATAAACCCCCTTATTCCTGAACCATCTTACAATGTGGAAACTTATTCCTTTAAGCCAGCAGGAAAATCTCTTGCTACTGTGTGCTAAGATACCATCTTATGTAAGCACAGAATGACTGTCCTATTACCTTTGTCATATTCTGTTGGCTAGAAGTCTCGGATCCTGCCCACACACTCAAGGGAAGTGGGTTATGTAAAGCTTTGACTCCCCGGGGTCCACTTCAGAGTTTGTCCACCACAAGGAATTCCAAGGAGCTCAACTGATCACTTGAGTTTATATAACTAATTGGCGGAATGTTAGTCTTCTTATTAGTCTCGGTGATCTTCTAATAGATAATTAATTACATTTTGCATTTTTAAAATGCAGTATCCATGGTTAAATGCTGGTATGAGGAGCATGTGTTTCCATTTTCTTATTGAGCATGTCATAGAATGTGAAGTCCAATTTATGAGTTTGCTCATTTTCTTAGTACTGTGTAGGTAAAGTTTATGTAAAAATATGAAATAGTTAATTTGAAAAGAGCCTTTGGCCCTAACATTCGGTGGTGGTTTGAAACATACTAATTTATGCTGAAGTCTGATTTTCATGGTGCTTGCAACCAATTTTTGAATAGTCTGCAGTTGTAACTGGAATCATTCATGTGGCAAACATTTTGACCTAAGGAAAGTTAAGTATTTGTGCAAAAACCACAGCTGACAATGTGAATTGAAGGTGTTTACCCATTCTTAGCTTTTTTATCACTACTTAAATATTTTTGGAGTTAGCACGACACAAATATGTGTAGCACCTCGGGAGAAAGTTGGTCATTTTAACTGACCTCTAGCTAAGGGAACGTGTACAAGTCTGAAATTTAGTTGATCACCATCTGTTCCTAAATCTCTAAAGTCTAAATTTCACAGTTGGGAAGTTCTTTCCAATATCTTATTTTTTTTTTCTGTTCAATTTAAAGTTATTCCATCTTGATACACCAGTAACAACCGTGGGCATATGTTGAATGTGTTTGGGGAGATACCAGTTTTTCTTTTGCATTATTAGTTCATTTAAATACAGATGCTATGGTTATAATTAGTTGTAATACTCCTCTTGGCACAGAATACTTCCTTAAGCCAGTTCACCTAATTTGATTAAGAAATTACTTTTGAGACATTGCAAACACTCAGGTATGCCAATGCAATATCATCAGATTTGTTTCATATCCCTCTTTTGGAAAGAAATGTAATTTTGTACTTATAGCTGATTCCTCATTACCCCAGTCATGATCTGCTCTCCTTACCACATAAAGATAACCAGGCTAGAGGTGACTAGAATCCTGCAGCATGTGTGTATCCTTACCATGTATGTTTTTACACCTTCACTCCATATATCTATAAAGGTATGTAATATTATTTTGTTTTTCATTTGCATGAATTTTATAGATGTACTTTTTCAACTTGCTTTTTATGCTCAATATTGTGAAATTTTGCATAGCGATTCATGAGGAGCTAGTTCATTTATTTTGACTATTGAATGGTTTTGTTTGTTATATAAGAGTACTATGAATTATTTACCCGTTTTTAATTGAAAGACATCTAATTATTTACCATTACTCATGGTTATGAAAAATGTTTCAGTGAACATCCCTGTAAATGTCTCACTGTGCTTATGTGGGGGTGTTTCTCCAGAAAAATTGTGTTTAAACTTTTTGGACTGCAATTCACAGAAGGAAATACATTTTATTTTGGGACTCACGACCTACACATGAGTACACATATCTGTGTATATGGAAAGATACTTACCTTTACCTTTTCTATATTCACATGCATATACACACATGTACATATACACACATGTACATATACACCGATAAATGTATATAATGAAAAAAATTTTCTCTGGCATTTTGTATTCTATTCTAATAAACTAAAGTGGATAAAGACCAGGGCACCTGGGTGGCACAGCGGTTAAGTGTCTGCCTTCAGCTCAGGGTGTGATCCCAGCGTTCTGGGATCGAGCCCCACATCAGGCTCCTCTGCTGTGAGCCTGCTTCTTCCTCTCCCACTCCCCCTGCTTGTGTTCCGTCTCTCACTGGCTGTCTCTATCTCTGTCGAATAAATAAATAAAATCTTAAAAAAAAAAAAGTGGATAAAGACCCCACTAAATTGAATTGGCAATCTTTTAATGGGTTGTAATCAGCACTTTTAAAAATGATGCCATAGGTTATATATCTAATACCAGGACTGCTACAAAAAATAGGCATCTTTAACTTCTTCATATTGCTAAATTGCTCTTTAGAGAGTTTGAGAAAATTCACACTCTCACCAATGGTATAAATGAGTTTCTGTTTCCCTTTGTTCTCTGTTTCCTTTTCAGTTCTTCACATCCTGTAGTTTTGTGGTTTTTCTTGACTGAGGTTTAAGTGACAAATAAAAAAAAATTATATATATTTTAAGACCTACAACTTGATATTTTAATGTATAAATACATTGTGAAATGATCACCACAATCAAGCTAATTAACATATCCATCACCTCACAGTTACCTTTTTTTTTTTCATTTCTTTCTTTTCTAATTTTGAGAACAGTTTAGATCTACCCTCTTAGTAAATTTCCAAGCATGCAGAAATTGTTAACGATATCATCAGGTTGTGCATTAGATCTCCAGAATATATTTATCTTGTATAACTGCAACTTTGTACCCTTTGACCAACATCTTCTCATATTCCCACCACCTGGCTCTTGGCGACCACCATTCTACTCTGTGTTTCTATGAGTTTGACCATTTTAGATTCCACATGCAAGTGAGATCATATAGTATTTTGTCTTTCTCTGAATGGCTTATTTCAGTTTTCTCATACTGTCCTTGTCTGGATTTGGAGACATGATCAGGGATGTGGAGATTATCTGAAAGAATCATAGTAAGCTTTGGTAAGACTCACTGCACTGAAATGATACAAAAATTTTATAACATAATAGGAAGTAGAATGTGAGATTATCTACCTGTGGGCAGCTGGTATTTCTTTAGATGCATGTCCTACTCTTCTCATAACATAAAAGAAGGGGGGGGCTCTGGGTTCCTCCGAACCTTTGGCTTCTTTACTTCACAGAAGTTACTGAGACCACGAGTTTTTTTCCCAAGAGTAAAAAAGGGGAGTTTTCAGGAATCTACATTAATTCACTTATACCCTTGATCTGCTGAATACATTTTACATGGCTCATTTATAGAACCATTATTGAGTCAAATTGAAAGCACCATACCAAAAGTAAAATCATCAATCTCACCAAACTTCCAAAACAAAATAACTTTTTCTTACTGAATAGAATTCTTTTGGGCTTATTTGTTCTTCGTTCCTTGAAGGTTTAGAAGAATTTATATATAAAATAATTAGGCTTGATTTTCGTGTGGATTGAGAACATTGTTCTAAGGGGGCGATAAGGTGACTAAGGTGTAAGGGGCTGAAGAGTATATTACTACCAATTCAGTTCATTTAATGGACTTTATTCAAGTGTCCTATACATTCTTTAGTCAGTTTTGGCATTTAATATTATTTTTAAAAATTCTCTTTTAATAGGGTTTTCTAATATTTTGTCATAAAAGTAGCCACAGTACTCTACTATAATTTCTAAATATCAGTTTTATTTCTGATGATAGCCTGTTTTCAGCTATGATTTTAATTGTTTCTCTCAGTCATTTTAAGTGTTTCCTTTCTGTTATTTATTTTTTCCTGGAACTAGCTTTACTTTTGCTGAAAAATTTTGTGATCCCTCTGCCAATGGTGCTGTTTTGGTTAATTTCTGCATCACTCCCAAACTTTTCTTTCCAATTTGTTTTCACATTCTCCTTTTTCAAAATCTGATTTCTTTAGTTAAATGCAAAGCCCACTAATATGCAATATTTCTTCTTTTATCATATATGAATTTGAAGTTTAAATTGCCATGAAAGACAGTCCTGTCTTTGCACCCCTTACATTTTAAAAATATCCAGTATTCACTGCCATTCAGTTCCAAATATTTCATGATATCAAGTATAATTTCCCTTATTCTTACAAGAATAATTAGTTGAGTAAAGTGTTCTATAAATGTCAATCGGTTAAGTTCATTCATTAGGTTCAAATATTTTCTAAACTTGAGGTTTTGTTCAGACAATATCATCAAGAGGATTAGAACTAGTTTCAGTTTTGCTGAGAATCTTTGTTTCCTTTATAGTTACTGTCTCTATTTTTCTAAATTTTTACAACCATCTTGATGTTTTTCTGTAAGTGACTAAGTGAGGTATGTTAAAATCTACTATGACTATGGAATTATCTATTTCTCTTTTTAGCTCTATCTTCTTTGACTTTATATATTTTAGGACCGTATTACTGTTATCAGGTGCATTCAGGTTTAGAAATGGCATAACTTACAGTTGTGTGACTTCAGACTTTGCAGAGGTTTTTTTTTCTGCTGCTAGAACCTTTCACCTGTCTCTATTCAGACATGCATCATTTTATTTAGCTCATACTACCCGCTAAGTTTCCTTTTTCATTTCTCACATCTGGCAACCCTCTTCTACCTTTTTTTTCCTCCTTCAGAGCTGTGTACCTGTTGTTGTTCCCTTTCTTAGATTCATATCCAGTATTTCTATCTGTTTTGTAATGGAAGTTGTATCTAGATTAGTTCAATCTGTGATGTGACCAGAATCAGAAATTCAAACCTTAGTTACTTGCCCAGAGTAAGGACTTCTATTCTAGCTAAATAAATGTTATCTAAGTGACCCTTATTCCAAACAAAACAAGACAAAATAAAAACCTGATTGCAACCTACTTTACTAGGATTTACTATATTATAACTAGCATCTTATTATAATTACCACCACTAACAATATCACTATTACTCTTTCTTCTAATAATAATAATAATAATAATAAATAGCTAATTGCTAATATTTATACAATGCATACTGTCTCCTGGCTACTTTCTGAACTGCTTTGTGTGCATTAACTCCTTCCTTAATTCTCAAATACTATGAAGTAAATGTTTATCATTCTTATTTCACAAAGAAACCGAGGCATAGAAACTATAAATAAATTGCCTGAGATTACTTAATTGCTAAATAACAGAAGCAGAGTCAGAGCTCCAGTGGTTTGGCTCCAAAACCCTGATTTTGCATTTAGACTCAAGCAGGAGAGGTACCTGCCCTGGGCTCCATCCTTTAAAAAAATCCAAACAGGATTTCTCCAGTCAATTCCTTTTTTGTAGCCATGGACTTCACGTAGTTAAGAGGAAGGTCCCGCTTATAGTCCCCAACTATATTTTGATCAGGCCTTAGTGTTAGTTGAGATCTGAATTCCTACTCAAACTCTTCTTCAGTATCTACATAGGTCTCTTCCCTTGGTATGCCCTCCTGAGAGCAGATATCATTACTGCAGTGTGTACCTATAAGCTCAAGGGTGGCTTCGTATAAGGTACGTGGTTGGAACTTGGACATGTCGACTTGAATGTCGACAGGCACGCAGGTGAGGTCCCTCCTATAAAGCTACATTTAACAGCAGTAGGAAGATATTCAGGGCTGCAGGGGGAGGGCTGGGCACCAAGGGCTGCCTCTTCGTATGCCACCTCAGTCTAGTACAAAATACCAAGCCATCTGAGAATTCTAAGTTTGAAAATAACCATTTAGGCCATTTTGAAGATGATGAAATGGCTTTATTTAAAATTTGCTAGCTTTATTCTTAACTCTGAGGTATTTTTTTAAAAAAATACTTTATTCATTTGAGAGGGAAAGAAAGAGTATGAGCAGGGGAAGGGGCAGAGGGAGAGGGAGAAGCAGACTCCCCACTGAGGCTGAGCAGGGAACCTGACCCTACTCCCCACTGAGGAGGGAACCTGACACCTGGCTCAAACCCAGAACCCCGGAATCATGACCTGAGCCAAAAGCAGATGCTTAACCAACTGAGCCATCCAAGTACCCCTCTTAACGCTGAAGTATTTAATCATTTGGATGTGAGCCTCCATTTACTGGGTGACTACAGAGGCTGAGTGAGGCTGTGTAACTCACATGCTGCCTGTGGTGGACTCGCTTCCAATATGGAGGCTTCATGATTCTTGCCTTCAACCAGATTAAATTTTAAAATGCAACTACACAATGATCCGGCAACTGCACTACTAGGTTTTTACCTAAAGAATACTAAAACATGAATCCAAAGGGATACTTGCACCCTGATGTTTACAGCAGCACTATCTACAATAGCCAAATTATGGAAAGAGCACAAGTGTCCATTGATTGGATAAAGAGGTGATACACACACACACACACACACACACACAATGGAATATTGCTCAGCCATAAAAAAAGAATGAAATCTTGCCATTTGCAATGACATGGATGGAGCTAGAGAGTGTTATGCTAAGTGGAATAATTCAGAGAAAGAGAAATATCATATGATTTCACTCATATGTGGAATTTAATGAGAAAAGGGAAAAAAGAGAGAGAGAAGCAAACCAAGAAACAGACTCTTTACTATAGAAAACAAACTGATGGTGACCGGAGGGGTAGTGGGTGGGGAGATGGGAGAAATAGGTGATGGGGATTAAGGAGAGCACTTGTCCTGATGAGCACCAGGGATTGAATGGAAGTATTGAATCACTATATTGTACACCTGAAACTAATATTAGACTGTATGTTAACTAACTGGAATTTAAATAAAAACATAAATAAATACATGACTCTGGAATGTAGATTCCTTTCTTTACTGCTCTATCAGAATGCCCTAGTTTCTTTATGTTGGGATTTGGGGTTGGGTTGTATGTGACAAGGTGGGGACATAGATGACAAGTATGTCTCTGGATGTTGCCTAACATCAATAGGCATTTCAAAAATGTTGTGGATAACTAGAAAATAATAGCTACTGTTAATTTAGCATTTATCTTGTCAGAAGTAGTGCTTTTTGCTTTCTGTATGTTATCTCATTTAATACTAAAACAAGGCTTTTTGTTAAATATAATTATTATAACCATTTACAGATGAGGAGACAAATCAGAGAGTAAGTATCTGAAGAACGGTAAAGTCAGTGATTGACAACTTAGATTTGAACCGAAGGACATATGACTTTATAATGAGTGCAGATGATTATAATGTTATTTTGTCTTCCTGAGAATGAATGAATGAATGAAAAAAATAGCCATGCTTTTCCTTAAAGTCAAACCTACCTTGAAAACTTAGCTGAAACTGTTGGATGTGGCTTAATCATATGCATTGCACATCTTGTTTTGATCTGTTTTTAGGCAGGTTGGACTTGAATATCTGACTAGAGTACCATAATTATATTTAAACTTAGATTTTTGTTTCAAAATTTATTAGAAAATAGACTGTGGGAATGAATAAAAGATATACACTGATATCAGATCCTTTTTTGAAATCGATGTATTAACACGTTATTGAGTTATATGAATTGTGATTATTTATCAGGTTTCTGATTGAAGGCACCAGCTAGGATATTATCATTATAAAAATAATAACTCAGCTCTTGATTGTATGTTTGTGTCAAAAGCCCCATTGAGATTTGGAATGCTGATGACCCAAATGCAATAAAAGAACCCTTTATTCATTTATATTCAGTAAAATATTATTAGAAGATGATCCATTCCTTCTTCCTTATGGTTAGCAATTTGGGTCTCATGATTCTCTATTAAATTTATTATTTGTTGGGATATAATTTGCAAAGATTCTGTATTTAGCATTAGTGTCTCTGTTTGAGCTTTTATTATAAATTATGTGTTCACACTCAAATGATGAAAATATGCACTTTTGAAATAATCGCAGGAAATGAATACATACACAGCAACTGTCAGGTTTGAAACGGGGCTGGTCAATTGGGCAAGGAATGATAACATTTATTGACACCAGGCCTTGAACCTTGTGGGAGTGTCAGTGTCAGGAATCAAGAGGGAATCACTGCATCTTCACTTCCCTTAACTCTTGCTCTTGTGTTATATTCTACACAATTAACAGCAGCCTGTGGCAAAATGCACCATTGAAGCCAGAGAATTTGGCCCCTTGTTAGAATGGATCCCTAAGACAGACCTGGTGCTGAATGAGGAGATAAGACGAGTTCTAATTATTTATGAGTCAAATTTGAACAGTATGCTACAGTCTTAAATGCAGATATTTTATTTTTTTAAAGATTTATTTATTTGTTTGAGGGTGAGAGAGAGCAAGCAAGCAAGGAGGGGTAAAGGGAGAGGGAGAGAGAGAATCTCAAGCAGACTCCACACCCAGCACCCAGCGTGGAGCCCAGTGTAGGGCTCGATCTCAGGACCCTGAGATCATGACCTGAGCCGAAATTGAGTCAGCCCACTAACTGACTGAGCCATCCATGTACCTCTAAATGAAAATATTTTAATTCTCAGAGCAAGCATGGATGGTGGGCAGGGGTGAGGGGTAGGTGTTATGAACTCTATATAAAGGTTCTGAAGCCACTTCCCCACTGTTGGGCTTCAAAAACCTTGCCCTTCTTATTATATACAGAAAACATATAAGGAAGTTAATATTTGTCTTGCTCTAGTGTCTACCACAATCTCCTTTATTTTAATGATGTAGTTTAGTTTTCTCAGTAAATATGAGCTCTTTGATTTAGGCATGGGGAAAGGCCACAGTGATAGAGCGCATCTGAAGAAACGTCAACTTGCATCCTACTTCCATCTGGAAAATCTGACTTTATCCTTGAGTGTATCTTAACTGTACTCTTTGCCCATAATCCAGTTGTATTAATCATATTATATGATTATATCATATTATCATAGATCATTATATCATAGATATAATTGGTTACAAGGCTAAATGGGAGCCTCCTTATTTCTCCTAGATGGAACATCACTCTTTTTGAAGATCTTACTCTGTATAGAACATAAGCACTTTACACTGAGATATATTTATACAAGGAAAGTCCAGCTTGGACCAATTGTTAGACTAACATGTTTAAAGTGAAAACCTGGTGTAAATGGAAAAGAACATAGAAGCTGGTGTAAGATCTGGTTTTTAACACTTAAGACTAGCTGCGTAGCCTTGGTCATATCTTGTCACTTCACTAAATGATGCATTCCAGGCAGATCCTTTTAAATTGTCCTGAGGATTACATGGGACGACTCATGAAGTATATTTTTATACTGTTTTCCTAGCAGCTCAGACAGAGCCAAACAGAGCTTGTTAAATGAAAACAAAAGCAGGAATTTTTAAAATTCACAAAGGTGGGAGATTATGATTAATTAAAAAGTTAAGTTTCTTTAGAGTGTTTTCCCATCCATTTTCAATACAAGCGGCAATTCAACATTGCTCAATTCACCAACCTCTCTAGGGGGATCCTATTTTCCTGGCAGAGGTTTGATAAATTTGGTGACCTGGTGATATGTGGATTATATTTTAACAAAGGGATCAGCAGTTCATCTAAGTACCTTTGACTCTAGAGGGAAATAACACTTTTAGGTGGGAACCTGCAATATACTTGGACATCTGCATAATGACTGAAATTAGCATAGGTTTACATAGTACACTACTCCATTAGAATTTTGATGACTCGGAAAGGAACAGAAGGTTGTAAATTTCCTGAGGGAAAGTCTCTGGAGGGTGTGAAGTCTTGCAACATAATCAGCCCCATGTAAGAAGCATGTTGTGAATGACTGAAAGGACAGAAAAATGACAAATGTGTTGCATTTTTTCCTCATAAAAAGTGACCTGTTGCTGCTAGTAGGATATAGAACTCTTTGAGGGATGCTAGTAATCTCTCTCTATTCTGCTTATTGAGAAGTAATGTAGTATAAGCCTGTTCGTTAGATACCTATGATCATAACTTCCTTCTAGTAATAATTGTATGGAAGGAGAGGAGAAAAATAAGAACAGGAAGAAGGCAAAAATGGTGGAATAGAAAAGGGACAATCGAGGAGGGGACAAAAGCAAGAAGAGTTGGGATGAGGTGGGCAAAAAAAGGGAAGAAAAGCATGGAATCTGCTTGGTTTTATGGTTTAGTAGTCATGAGGGTGTGGCCTTAAAAGTTTCTGGAATGCTGGACCATAATTGGGTAAAAAGTAATTGACTCCACCAGAGATTCTGAAATCTGCCCAAATTTTCAGCCACACTCTGCAAATGGGGGTAATAAAAAATCACTTCTGCCCTCCTGTTGGTACTGACGGGGGGATTTGTGCTTGAACTTGTGAGCAAAGCCTGACTGAAGTGTAAAGCCATCCAGGACACTGGTTTTCTGTAGAGGTGTTCAAAATCCATGGGCAACAGTAGAACATAGAAAAATGATTCCTAAAACTGTGGCCACCAAAGACCCCACTAGGGTTTTCTTTCTGTCATATGAACCTATAATTCGAATATTTTCCCCCTACTGAACAGAGTCCATGATTTGATGATACTTAATGTGTTTTCGATATTCTTATTAATCAGTAAGATATATCCTTCTGTCATTCCAGACTGGTATTAGAGAACACAATTCCCTCCTTGAGTTGATTTAAATCGAGCCACTAAGACACTTGACTTTTTTTTTTTTAATGATTTTCTATTATGTTAGTCACCATACAGTACATCCCCAGTTTCCGATGTAAAGTTTGATGATTCATTAGTTATGTATAACAGCCAGTGCGCCATGCAATACGTGCCCTCCTTACTACCCATCACCAGTCTATCCCATTCCCCCACCCCCCTCCCCTCTGAGGCCCTCAGTTTGTTTCTCATAGTCCATAGTCTTTCATGTTTCATTCCCACTTCTGATTACCCCCCCTTCTTTATCCCTTTCTTCCCCTACCGATTATCCTAGTTCTTATGTTCCATAGATGAGAGAAATCATATGATAATTGTCTTTCTCTGCTTGACTTATTTCACTTAGCATTATCTCCTCCAGTAGACACCTGACCTTTTAAGTGGCTTTTGTCTTATTGTGAATGATGTTAGTCACTGCCTTTTTAAAATATTTTAAATAGCTCACAGTGTTCCTTAGGTAGACTAAGAAACATATACAATTATAATATTAACTAGAAAAGGAAATGCATTCAGACAGAAAACTTCAGATTAGCTGGATGGATAAATAGCCAGGTAAGAGGGGTTGGAAAGAGATCCTGGGGCCTTCGGATAGCCTTCAGCAACTTTTAATAATTTACCCCTCACTTTTCCGCCTGCTTTGACTGATGTGTGGCCAATTCTCCCACTAGTGACTAGTCCCAGATAAGTGGAAAGATGCATAGAAGGTAGAGGCAGTGATGTTGAGGCAGACCGGGCTCCTAGGTGGATAAAAGATTCAAGAGAATCACTCTGTTTCCCTGAGCTCTGCTTTTCCATCTATAAAATGAGGACATTGGGCAGTGTGATCTTGCTATCTCTTTCTGTTCTAAAGTGATGGGATTTTTTTTTTAAACATCACTTTCACTGAGCCTCATTTTTCTTTTCTGTAAAAATGGGAAGAATGCCTACCTCACAAAGTGACTTTGAGGATTTAAAGACAACAATTGAGTGCCTTTCCCTATACGAATCTACTTGATTCCTGAATTCAGTTATTAAGAGTTTATAGAATAAGTTCAGATAATGAGGGGTATAGCACTGTTTGAATCTCTTTGAGTTCAGTATTTCATATAGCAAGTGGTGAGTTTGGATAGTGAGGATTTATATGTTTTTAGTTCCTGGATGTCTATGGAAGCACCTTGCATATAGCCCACACTCAATGAAGATTTACCCTGGTCCCCTTGACCTTGAGGCTAAAGACAGCCTTGTTTAGCTTTGTGCCCTCAGCTTGTAGCACAGTGTCTAACAGTCAGGAATGTCTGTTTGTGTTTGTGGCCCGCAGGCAAATCATGGGACCCTATGGGGCCGAGTAAAATGTACTTAACAATATATATGCCCCATAGAGTTGGAGTAAAAAGTGGTAAAAGATCATTTTTAAAAATGAAATAAAATCACGACTCTCATACAGATATAAAATGAACAGGTGTTAAAGATTTTATAAAACTTGTGAATCAGTGAGAGAACCAGGTGTATTATAACCAGTTTAAAGAAAAATCGAAAGTAAAGACACATTTATGGATCAGGAATACTGAAATTGATGTGCAAATGTAGGTGAAACTAGCTTCTTTCACAGTGTACAGAGAAGTTAGCTGAACCTCTGGTAGACAGAGTAAAACGTGTGTGTTTACAGAAAATAATTATTTTATTATTTTATTTATTTTATTATTGTTATTTACTTGAAAGCTACTAGCACAACCCCAGCCCCATGGTTAACTTCTCAAATGTTGAATTCCTTTCCACCTTCTGAGGGCATGCAATCAAAGCAAATTTTAGATCTATTATACTGTGTCTCCAATCAATAAATTTTTATTAAGATTTCGCCACTCACCTGGTGTACTTCTACTAGGTGTAATTGTAGATACCAAACCTCATTAACACCCAGTATAGTTTTTTTTTTTTTTAAGATTTTATTTATTTATTCAACAGAGATAGAGACAGCCAGCGAGAGAGGGAACACAAGCAGGGGGAGTGGGAGAGGAAGAAGCAGGCTCATAGCAGAGAAGCCTGATGTGGGACTCCATCCCAGAACGCTGGGATCACGCCCTGAGCCAAAGGCAGATGCCTAACTGCTGTGCCNTGCCACCCAAGCGCCCCAACACACAGTATAGTTTTTAAATCTTTATTCCCATCACGTTCTATTACAAATAAGAATGGTAAAAAAAAAAATTAGTGTGAGTTTTGAGTGCTAAAATATCTAAACTATCAACCAGTATTTACTCGGCATTATATATTGTAAGTGTATTCTTTAATTCTATGTGTGTGTGTCTGTGTGTGTTTTTATAGGCGTTACTGGAAGAACAGAGATAACCCATGTAGATTAACAGTATGGAAACATCCTAAAACTACTTTGGAGTCTAAATAAATCGACTGGATTCAAGTTTCACAAACAAGGAAACTGGTCCATAGACAATTTGCTGCAGGTAAGTGAGAGGTATAATTTACTCTGCTAGAATCCTTCAAAGATTTATTGACTGTGGGATTGTTAATTGCATTTCAGATGATTATAATGTTCCTTTGGTACAGCTGACAGCTTCCCTTCCCTCCCAAACATACACATGTGGATGCCAACATATGGCCAAATATCTGGCCATTTCATCTTGCTCATTTGGGCTTCAGTCAGTTACAAAAGGAGGAAGCAGGGGGGAAAGTACCCACCTCATGAAACTTTTACTCGCAGTGATTTCTGTGGAGGGGCGGGAGTCAAGCTAACTGTTCCTCGAGCAGATGTTCCTCTACACTGCCTGGGAGTTGAAAGAGTGGCAAATTGGCCTGCCCATGATTCAGAATGAAACAGATGACTGGTGATGCCCCCCTCCCTTTTTGAAATGGGGGCAGCAGTTAGGTCATTAATATGGAACAAAGTGTTTGGGAAAGGTAGTCAGCTTTTTTATTCTTCCTTTGAAAACCTGGTGAGATTGGAAAGCTGGATGTGGTCACAGCATGAAAATAGTTGCTGTTGGGCTATTGGGAAAGTTGAACTTGTCTAAATGAACCAGTCGGGAGGCACGAAAGTCCAACTGACTCCTATAAGTGATGGTTTGTGAGGTGGGGTCTGCATTGTGGCATCTCCTTCAGCTCTATGGTGTACTGTCAATGGCCAAGGCTGTGTGAGTCTAGAAGAGCTGTCCAGCTCTGTTGAATGGAAATAATATGTTCATTCATCTGTGGTGTTTCACTGGCGTGTTGAGGAGAAAAATAAAAGATCAAAGCATGAAGCTCCATTTAGGGCAAGAGAGACATTTGTTCTTGCCATTTTAATTGGCAAATACTTACTTGAATCATTCATGCTGTTTTAAGGGGGAAAGTAGAAATGTTCTGAGAACCTGAAACCACAGGAGGAGGAGGAATTGCTCATACATTTTCCTGTTAATATTTAGTGTCCCTGGGTTGCATGTATAACAGCTATCGGTCCTAAACCCATCGCTCAAGAGCTTCCTGGAAGACAACTATTCTTCCTTGCATCAACTCCATCACATTATATAGATTAAGCCAACAGAAGACGTGCTATCTGTCTCTAGGGAGACCACTTTGTTTTGAGAGTCACATAAGAACATAGATATGGACATGTTTTGTAGTGTGGAAAGTGCTCGCTAAAAATGAGGAGACAATGGTAAGATAAAGTATTGTAGAGGAACATGAACCAATAAAGAAAGAAAAGTTTGGAGCTTTTTTTTTTAAAGATTGTGTTTATTTGTTTGAGAAAGAAATAGAGAGAGAATACATAAGCAGGGGAGGGGCCCAGGGACAAGCAGGCTCCCTGCTGCGCGTGGAGCCTGTTGCAAGGCTGGATTCCAGGATCTTGAGATCACAACCTGAGCTGAGGTCAGTTGCTTAACAGACTGAACCACCCAGGTGCCCTGTGAAGCTCTTTTTCTTTTTTTTTTTAAAAAAGTATATGTGCTTGTCCCTTTTCTTTGCCCTTATTAGTCCTTCTATCTGTTCAGAAAGAGGGATGCTGTTTTCTTTTAGTTAATATCTTTTGTTTATAGGGAAGAAAGACCTGTGTAAGTGGAAAGAGAATTATTCTGGTAACATATGTGGGCCAGAACTGAAGGAAAACTTGGAAACAAGGTGGGGAAAAAGCAGTACTAGGATGTCCTCATGTGTTTGTACTGTTCTCAAAAGCAGAACACTTACCTCTCTGCAACTCTGCTTCTCCCTGAACTCCTATCCACACCCCCTCTTGTTTCTGATTGTTCTTCCTGCACTCTATTTGCCCATCTCATAATTTTGCCTTGCACAGAATCTCTCATTGCCTCTCTAACTACTTTCCCTTTATTCAGCTTCAAACCCTGCTACTGAGAGCCCGCATCTGTGAGGTTGCACTCAGGAAACAGAAACCATACCGGTTATTTTAACAGATAACACTTAATAATTATTAGCCAGATATTGGAGAACTGGAAAGGCAAAGGGGGGCACTGAGGAATCAAAGAAGTAGTCACTAGAGAATTTGCTGCCCCAGCTGCAGGGACAGCAGGCAAGAGTTTGGAATGACTAGAATTTAGAATATTGAAGGAGGGATTTTGCAGAGCTGTACTTCAGGAGTCTTGGGTAAGGGTGTTGCCTGAAAAGTAGAGAAACTGTAGAGGCTGAGGGGGTGGGGAGGACTCCACCATGCTGAAATTTGTGTCTCTAAGAACGGTTATACCAGCGGGCTGGTGCTAGTGCCCCTGGAGCTCAGATTGGGGACCATATGGAGTTGAGACTCAGAATTTTGTGAGGGTTCATGTTCAGCCAATATTATAGCCTGAGAATCTAGAAGGGAACCCACAGATGGAGCCAAGTGGCAAAGGGATGTGCTCTGCGACAACCCAAGCCTCACCTCTCAAAACAAAATAGAGGACATTGGATTTTAATGGAAGATAATAACTTAATACTGAGCACAATAGAAAACATTGACCCTGAGGCACCAGGGCTATACTGGACAGTTTTCCTTAAAATCAACTAAGGGCATTTATGTGATTGCCATATAGTCCAGAGGCAAAATATGTAGATGTGATGTTATTGATGCTTGAATGTTTAATTGTTTTATTGAGAAACAGTTGTACTTTAATGTGTAATTTTAAGAAATAACATGGATGAATTCCATATACCCTGTTCCCCTTTCCCCCTAATGATAATTATCTTACAAAACTATAAGACAATTAGGTTATCGACATTAGTACAGTCACAAGACAGACCATGTCCATCATCACAAGGGTCCCCACTCTTGTCCTTTTATAACCACACCCACATCATTCTCATCCCCCAACATTTTCCTTAAGCGGCTAGCAACTATGATCTTTCAATTTCTACAATTTACTCATCACAAGAATGTTGTGTTAATGGAATCATTTGGAATTGGCTTTTTTCATGCAAAGTAATTCTCAGGAGATTCATCTAAGTTATTGGGTGTAATAGTTCTTTTTTTTTTCTACTAGGTAGTATTTCTGGTAAGGATATACAATAGCGTGTTTAACCATTCACCTGCTGAAGGATGTCTCAATTGTTTCCAGTTTGGGGCTGTTATAAATAAAGTTGCTGTAAAAATTAATGTACAGATTTTTGTGTGAAGATAGGATTTCATTTCTTTACCCAAAAATGAACTGCTGGATATTGTGATGGTTGCATATTTAGAGTTTTCCCCCTAGCTTTACTGCAATATAATTGACATATAACGTTGTAGAAGTTTAAGGTGTACAATGTGATGATTTGTTACAGGTGTATACTATGAACTGTTTACTACTATAAGGTTAGTTAACAGCATGCTAATTCTCAAATAATTACCATTTTGTTGTGGTGGTGGTGAGAACATTTAAGATCTATTCTCTTAGCAGCATCCAGCTATATAAAACGGTATTGTTAACTGTAGTCATCACGTTGTACCTTAGCTCTCCAAAACTTACTCGTCTTCTAACAAAGTTTATACCTTTGGAGCGATGCCTCCCTATAACTCCCATGCACAGCCCTTGGTCACAATCAGTCTACTATTTGTTTCTATGAGTTCAGTGTTTTTAGATCATATAGTATTTGTCTTTCTCTATCTGACTTATTTTACTTAGCATAATGCCCTCAAGGTCTACCCATTTTATCACAAATGGCAGGATTTTTTATGACTGAATATTTCATATATATATAGTTATATAATTCCTTATATATAATATGAAATACATATATAGCATTTTCTTTATCCGTCTATTGATTGACACTTAGGTTGTTATCGTGTCTTTGTTTTTGTGAATAATGCTGCACTGAACATGGGAATGCAGATATCTGTTCAAGATAATTTCATTTTCTTTAGATGTATATCCAGAAGTGAAATTACTGGATCATATGGTATTTCTATTTTTAAATTTGGAGGGCCATCTCCATATTGTTTTCTACAGTGGCTGCACCAATTTACATTCCTACCAGTGGCACACTGGGGTTCCCTTTTCTCCATATCCTTGACAACACTTGCTGCTATATTTTTGTTTGTTTTTTTGTTTTTGATAATAGTCATTCTGACAGATGTGAGGAGATCTCTCATTGTGGTTTTGATTTGAAGCAGGAAAGCTAGAAAAAGATGCTCTCACCAGAAAAGGGAGGACAGAGTGAGAAGCGCGCTACCCCAAGCTTTTGGGATACTGCGTGAAGGACCCCCTGGGGTATGACCCCATCCAGAAACTGGCAGAGCTAACATGTATAGGGGTAGCTAGGAACAAATAAGAGGGGCAGGGGTACCAGTATCAGGCACGTAGTGGGAGTGACAGTGGTTCTTAGTGACCTGCTCTGCAGAAGACCTCACCAGCTTTTGCCACTAAAGAAACTAGGCTCAGACAGCCATCGAATTTCACTGGTTTTAGCCCCATAGGTTTCCATGTTTGCAGATGCCAGCCATTCCTAGTTCTTCCCTGTTCCTGCCACAGCATCCTAAGGCTGGGGGCCCCCGAATCCCAACTGGTAGCCAGTTCTGGCCTTTGTGGCTGTGCGAGTACACAATGCCAGCCTAGTCCCACTTGTTGATTTTTGCCTTTGTTGCTTGTGCTTTTTGCTGTCATATCAAAAAATAAAACAAAAAGAAATTGTTGCCAAGACCAATGTCAAAGAGCTTTTTCCTTAATTATCTAATTGCGGTTTTTATTTTAATTTCCCTAAAAACTAGTGACGCTTTACATCATCTTTGTGCTTGTTTACTGTATGCATATCCTCTTCAGGGAAATAGCTATTCATGTCTCTTTTCCATTTTCTAATTGGATTGTTTGGTTGTTTGTTTGTTTGTTTGTTTTTTTAAGGATATTTATTTATTTGAGAGAGAGAGAGAGAGCATGAGCAGGGGGTGGGGGAGACAGAGGTAGAGGGAGAAACAGGCTCCTCACTAGGCAGGGAGGCCAACTCGGGGCTCCATCCCAGGACCCCAGGATCATGGCCTGAGCTGAAGGCAGAAACTTAACCGGCTGAGCCACCCAGGAGCCCCAGTTTTTTAACTCTTGAGTTTTGAGAACATTTTGTATATTCTAGGTAATAGTACTTGTGAGATAAATAGTTTGCAAATGTTCACACCCATTTTTTAACTTGTGTTTTCACTCTCTAATAGGTGTTCACAGAACAAAAGTTTTGAATTTTGATGATGTCCAGTTTATCAGTTTTCCCCTTCGTGGATCATGCTGTTAGTGTCCAGTCTAAGAATTCTTTGCCTACCCCCAGACCCCAAAGTTTTCCTCCCATGTTTTTTTTCCCCCAAAAAGTTTTATAGTCTTACTTATTTTATTTAAGTGCACAATCCATTTTGAGCTAAGTTTTGTATAAGAGGTGAAGCTTAAGTCAAATGTAACTTGATTGCTATGGATGTGCACTTGCTCGTTTTCGAGTGGGCATCTATTGGCTGTCTTTTTCATTTCATTTGAAATCTTCCTGGTTATTGGTGTAATGAGTAATTTGCACTTAAAATCTGGACATTGGGGGCATTTTATTTGAGACTGTATATCTTATTCAAACCTTCCATTTTAGCTGGATTCCTTTGATATTGCTCCAGCAGGGGAAGCAAAGGTAGAATTAACCAGGGTGGAGTAGAATTCCATGTACCTTATTTGGCTTTTGTTGACACATGAGTGGATGGGAGCTTCTCATTACTTCTGGGCAGGAGTTCCAGCTGTCCCACTAGATGTCCACTGATACATCACTGGCTGGTGTAGGAGTGCATGTAACTGCTACCCACTTGGGCACTGCTGACAGCATGGGTGGAAGAGTGGCCTCATTACTGCTGGGTGGAGGTGAAAGTCCTGACTGTCCACGTGGTCAACTCTGATACCATTCTGGCATGTCAGGGAATGGTCCTCTTGTTACTGATGGGTGGAGATAGTAGTCCAGGGTCCTCATGTCATTTCTACTGACAGTGCAAGGGGTGGAGGGTGTCTCGTTGCTCCCTGGCAAGGCTAAACATTCTGGAGTCCTACCTGGCCTTTTCTGGTATCACCTTAGTAGGAAGTTTGGGGGTCCTTTCATTACTTGGTGAAGGTGAAAATCTAGGTCTGCACTAGGATTTTGCTGGCCTGAGTGGGGATAGAGGCACGATTTTTTCTGTGATGTTTAGCTGGGTGAGAATCATTGTCTCACAGTTTTCTTCCTTGCTAAGCTGACTTTTCTTTGTCTTTTGGATAGAGAAAGCAGGACTTTGTCATTTCCTTTTTTTTTTTTTTTTTTTTTTGGTGGCCCTGTCCGTATTTCTGCTCTCTTCTACCTTATATCTGGGATATATGAGGCAAAAGGAAAACCCAGGAACTCTCACCACCGTGTCATGACTTGGATCTAAGCTTCCTAGATTGTCTGCCTCCACATCACCACCTTTCAAGGTCTTCTTATGTCTGTCTGTCTGTCTGTCTGTCTTTCTTTAATATATAATGTCAGGGTTTTCAGTGTACTTACTGGGGTGAATAGGAAAAGGAAAATCTACTCTAACATCCTGAAAATGGTAGTCCCTTGGAAGCATTTTTGAAGATATTGTGATGGATCTATTTTCATTACTGTATTTACATTTAAAATATAATCGAGGTAGAACCATAAAGCTGTAAAACAAACAAAAAAACAAGAAAACAAAACAGAAAATCCAACTTTTCACCAAATCCAATCCCCTGAATTTGGGTAGGAATACATGCAAAAACCACCTTAAAGAAATGATTGCTTCATCTTAAAGAAACAATTGCTTTTGCAATTAAAATAATTAATGAATGAGGGAATATTTACTAAATGAATTCAATTAACAACTTGTCTCCTACTTGTTAAAGAATATGCGAGGCACTAAGGAGGGTATATAGGTCCTGTACTATCCACATATCATAGAGACCTAGGTATCAAGTTACGTAAAAACCATCCCCAGAGCTAAAATAGAAAGACTGACATAACCACGATGTCTGTTCCGAAGTTGTCTTTCATCTCCTTAGAGTAAGGCAGTGTCTCGTTCATCTCTGTCCGTTGCTAGAGCCTGATGCAGCGCATTACTCATCAGACATGACTTGCTGTAGGAGTTTAGCAGGGGGACAGAGCATGCTTTGAGATGCTAGGGAGTAATCTGTCTTGTATTTTCAAAAAATTCTGCAGAAAAGGAGTTCTGTAACATTTCTAGATGTTCATTAGCAAGTCAGGGAATTCTTCATGTGAACCCCAGTCCTGCAAATGAACTCACATGGTTATTGCTGTGGCCTCAGTAGAAGCAGAGGAAAGATAAGCACCTTTCGTCACACATTTACTTTAAAATATTTAAGGTCAGGTGGCCCTCTATTTTATGGTACATACTTTGACCCCAAATAGTAACTGCGGTAGCCTCGTGTTTTGCCATATATGTAGACTGGTGGTCTATGTGTCAAATGTCAATGCCGCCCTTCCCATTCGACGTGAGAAAAAAAAAAAAACTACAATGAATAAACAAAAATAGCAATATATGGTAACAACATGATTCAACATCACTGTCCTTTAAGACAGGCATTAATTCTGTCCTTAAACATGTAGCCCAAAGAAGGGCTCTGAATTTCATGAATTGATTATAAAGTCTGTCCAGTTTTCTAAGAAGAGACCGTATCCACAAATACAAGAACCTTGGCAGAAAGGCTGAAGCACTGCTAGCAAATAGTCTAGCACTTCACTCCTGGACTAGAAGATGCTAGAGGCTTAGAGAAACCAGCAAGAACCCTGAGGCTTTAAGAACCTTGATGGACCAGAAACAGACCATGTTTCATGCAAAGCGAAGGGCTTGAAAAGCAGAAGAGTTTATTCATTGACTGCAGTTGAAAAGAGATCTTTGGGACCTGCATCACAGACACTTACTTAGAGGACATCAGCTTTGTATATTGATAAGGCAGGGGTATACTTAGGAGGTTTTCTAAATAATGAAAATTTACAGGATCCACTTTTTTTAAAAAAGCATCCTGGTTTTTGTTTGGCTGTCTTCATCTTAAAAAGCTTGCTCTTTGGGTGAAATGCTTCCCATGAGTGCCTAGTGCTGTAAAATAAATAGGAAGAGTGGAATTTGAAATACGATGAGTTCACCTTTATTCAATTTTCGGTAAAGACTAAGCGTATTGAAATAAACAGACTCTATTTATCTTGGTATATCTTGTTTCATGGAAATCCACTTTACCACCTCCCTTACAGAAAATTAGACTAAGAACAAGAATTTGGAAACTTATGGCA
Organism: Ailuropoda melanoleuca; assembly: GCF_002007445.2. Taxonomy (NCBI): domain Eukaryota; kingdom Metazoa; phylum Chordata; class Mammalia; order Carnivora; family Ursidae; genus Ailuropoda; species Ailuropoda melanoleuca. The sequence goes on along the minus strand of NC_048233.1, from coordinate 69,868,390 downwards.
GAATTTTATCTGTCCTTTAAATTTCGTAGCTGCCATTGATTGAAATGACCAGGACACTCTACAGTACTCAGCCTAGAAAATAATCCATATTAACAGAAAACTACCCTATTCTGTGGGTTTTAATGTTTACAAAGATTATTAGGTTTTAAAACTTTGCCATGCCTTAAGTAACTATTTTCTTTTAAATATGGTTTTATTATATTCAGAATTAAAATGTTACTTAAAATATATCTTGACATTATCATAAACAAAACTAGTTTTATCATTAGAAACTTAGAAACAAAGTAATGCGATAACAATCATTTTGTTAAGGAAGAGAGATTCCTGTGATAGAACATATTTAAAATATAGTTTTTTCTCCTTCTTTCTTTAAGACCACAAAAATAAAGATTTGGCTTATCTCTGTCTCTCTAGATCTTTAGAAGCTTCACGCCTTGAAGAAATGTATTACATATTTTTTTAAAGGACTTTTAATGGAGGCAGTAGTTTATGGGAAAAGACAAATCTTAAAAGTCATGTTTCAAAATCTTCCTTCCCAAAGTGGAGCAAAACAAGAGAGGAGAGGATTAAAAGGAAATTGACTTGTAAGAAAATGGCTGGGAAGCTGAGAGCCCATAAGGAATTCTTTAATAAAATATTAATTTTATTCTCAAAGCTAAAGTCAAAATATAAAAGCTAATAAAGAAATTAAAGACGTCAAAAAGTACAGGTAAAACAGTGGCAGGCACCTTTTATTGCCATCCTCCTGAATAGGATTTTGCAGTTTTTTCTGACCATGTAGTACAAAATTTAGCCAATTTTTCGGAGCCACCTTCACATGACCTAGTTGAGAGCCGAGAGGTGATAGGTAAGCAATGCAGAAAACACAATCAGAGAGATTGCATCTTCTTGCCACATTCCAGCTTATCAAACATAATTTCAGAAGTTTCCAGGTATATCTGAAACACCTTTTGAAGGAAAAATTAGTCCATGTCTCTGAAGTCTCCTATCCTGCCTGTCCCACTAGGTGAAATGATCACATTATTGGCAGGACCTCGATTTTCTCGTTTTTTTTTTCCCCCAGTGACAAATAGGCTAAATATCATGAGAATTCCTTATGCTTGATTTATCACATTTTCATCTTTAAAACTCCATATTCATGTTACAAGTACAATGAAATATCTCTGCAGTAAAGCAAAATGCTTCACAGTGCACATCGACTGTTCAAGAAACCAAACCATAAACCAGAAATTTCAAGGCAGTAAAACAATTTGAGGCAACCGTTCTATTCAACTGAATGGTATGCATCTATTTCAGAGAGCAGGTCCTAAATTCAATGCCTTGCACAGAGAAGGCACAGCAATAACAAATTTTTGAATGAATCGTTGTTTATTTCATACATTTGGAATTAACAAGGTAGAACTGATGGTGTGCTGGAAAACCAGATCTCTGAGGGAAAAAATAAAATAAAAGCTCTGGTTTCTGGTGTTCTCCTGTTTCTCTTGTAAATACTCCTCCTATGGCTTATTTCAATTACCGATGTGATGTCGCTGAACACAGAGGAGGGAAGAGATGTGCAGAATATTCTCTTGCAGACTGGAGCAAACTAGCTCCGGTATTCTGCTGGTAAGATACTTGGCTTGTTTTCATGTGATTTGGCAAAAGAAAATCATGGCACCAGATTTCCTGTTGGTTAATTAGCTGACTTGATATTGACAGAAACTTGGAGTTAGGTTTTTTTTCTTCTTAGTAATGATAACAAACTGTTACTTTTTTTTTTCCGTGGGTTACCTGCAAGAAGAAGGTTGAAGGATGCCTCCCCAGGAGTGTGCATGCTTTTGACAGCAAACAAAAACCAATGAAGTCTTTGTGGATTTTTCTGAAGTTGAGAAAGAAATCTCTTTAATTTTTCTGAAGTTGAGAAAGAAATCTCTTTAACAAGGGCCACCTACTTCGGGCCTGGGAGCTGTTAAGCAGGCCTCGAAGAATCCTTATTCTTAGCCACTGCAAGCTTAACAACTGAATATGAAAGCCTAGGCACAGCCCTCTTTTAGCAACATGGTATATTAAGTCTTAGAATTTATAAAATCTTTCCAATCCCCAGAATGCTGAACTACTTTTGAACTCAAGAAATTTAGTGCCGAGGAGAATTACAAAAATCTTGAGGACAGTTTAACTACAGTTGAAACAATCATTCATTATAGAACTTGTACAAACCAGACTCTGTGCTGACCATTTTTATTTATCTTATATATATTTTTTACTTAATTCATGTGCCTTTAAACTTTGTGGCAAAAGTAGAAATTCTTTCACTTACTGAAGAATGAAAATGGCATCCCACAGGTTATTAAAAATATTTTAATAATAACAATAACAATCATCATCTGTTTCGTATCTACTATGTCCTAGACATTTCACATTTACCATTTTAGTCAATACTCTTCATGCTATTTCTGTTGTATAGATGAGGTGAATGGGGCCAAGACTGAGAAAAAGATATGCATGAGGTCAAAAGCTAGTAAGTTAGAGAGGAAGAGTTGCGTCATAAGTCCGGTTTCCTCCAAATTCACTATTTGGCAGGTATTAATTCAGTCATTCCACAAATATTTATTGCGCACCCACTATGATTCAGGCACTATTCCTGGCTTTGGGGAGACAATAGGGAGCAAACACAAATACAAATTCGAGCTCTTCTTGACCCACATTTTAGTCAGCAGAGACAGTCAACAAACAAAGAAGTAAAATAAAAAAAAAAACTATTAAATAAATACTATGTGGATGGTGGTAAGCTCTATAGAACACTATAAAGTAGGGGAGGAGTGAGTCATACTGGTGTGGGAGTGCCTTGCCATTTTAAATGGGTAGTCAAGGGAAGGCATCACGAAGAAGATACGAAAAACCAAAAGGACCTGAGAGACTGAGGCATGCAAATATCTGGGAACAAAGATGTTCAGGTGGAGGAAACGAGGGGAGAGGCCATGAAGTGAGAGCATGCTTAGTGCATGTGAGGAACACCAACGTCTATGGAGCAGGGAAGCAGAATAGCTAAGAGAGGAAGTGATTGAACTGAGGTCCTACAAGTGGGCTATGTGGTTAGGATGCTAGATGCCTCTGGCTTCTGTGGTGAGTACAGACTGAAGAGAGGTGAGTGAGGAGAGAAGAAGAGAGAACAATTAGTACGCTGTTGCAATAATTCGTGTGAAAGATGATTGTTTCTTACACCATGATGATGGGGGCACAAGTGGTAAGAATTGGTTGGATTCTGAATATGTTTGGAGCCTATATAATTTGTGAGATGATTCAAGGTAGGATGTGAAAGAGCGAGATTAAGAATAAAGCTCAAGTTTTTGGATTGAGTAAATGGAAGCTTCAGTTTGTATTTATTGAAATGGGCAGGGCAGTGGAAAAGGAGATTTGGGGTGGAAGAAGAGCTTGTTTTCAAATGTGGTAAGTTTAAGATGGAGGGGGATGCAAGACTAAAATAATATTATCTAACTTCAAAGTATAATTCTAAGTTTCAATAAGTTAATCTATATGAGAGGACTATAAATGTTGGTTAGCTCTTTTTTTCATCCTATTCTCAGCAGGGTGATATAATTGTGTCAAGACTAAGATTCAGAGAGTGGCTATAATAGAATCAGTAGACTGTGGGCAACTTATTTCATATACAGAGGAACAGGTGTTTTTTTTTTTTTTTTTAATTTGGATTAAAATATCAGAACAGGCTGATGTGTGCTTGTGGATGCAGAGTGTCTCAGGATAGAAGGAAGACTCAAGAGAGAGGAAAATAGCATGGGGTTGGCACTAGTGAAGTCATTTTCAAACATCTGGAGTTATTGAGAACTTAGGTTGAAGAATCCGGCAGCAGAGAGTATTAACACAGGGTATGAGCCATGATGCTCTGGGTCAGAGGCTAACGTCAGATGAGGTTTAAGGAGGTTCTTACCTCAGAAGCTGGTGTCATGTTGTCAACTGAAGTTGTGAAAGGGCCATAAGAAGAAGACTGTGTCTCGGAGCAACATTCTCAGCGTGCTCACTGCCAGATGGAGGTTGTGGCACAACATCTTGACCAAAATGAGAACGAGCGGACATTTCCTTTTTTTTTTTAATAATTTTTTATTATGTTATGTTAGTCACCGTACAGTATATGAGTGGACATTTCCTAAGCAGACTTCCAAGAGATTCTTAGAACTAAGATTGGAAATTTTCATGAAACAAGTAAGTTTTTGATTCAGAGCAAATTAGAAAGTATCTCATCTACCCATTAATGAGGCTTCATTTTTCACTCGTTGGTTGGAGATGCCAAATGTTATTCCTATTATATGTCATAGACTACAGCCACTTTTCCAAGCAACCCTGGTGTGATGGATGGTGACCTGCCCATCTGGAGGCAATAGGGACCTCTGTGGGAATTTTGATAGTTAAATCCCAATGTCACTGCTCTGTTCTGAGTCTGCTCCTTAATATGCCATCCTGTGGTTTTCTTGCTCTTTAGGGATTTCGTTGGCTTTACTTTACTTTCTGAGATGTTGTTACCTATGTCTTTATGTTCATAATTCACCTTAAGATGGTAAAGTTTTCCTGGCTTTAATTTTACTTGCTCTTTCTGTAAAAAGGATTTAGTGCTTCCATCTAACCTTCCCTTACCCATAACCCATATTCTTTGGGCTGAGTGTCGGGCTCCTGCAATGCAGTCTACCTCAGCTATCCCACATACTTCTTTTGCATAATGCGTAGAGACATGTTAGCAGCTGGCTGTTGAAATAGATGTCTTGTACCTCCTTCGCTTTACTCACACAACCTAGTTGAGTAGTGAGTATCAGGTGTTGATTACTACGCTTTACCTAGAGGTAGGGTCACCCTAGACTCTACCAGGTTGCCCCAAGGTCTAAGGGGTCGATGTTTTACTGCTAATCCATGCTGAGGCACACCAGATAAGGTATTCTCCTTTTCTCACATCTGCTTTTTACTCATTTGTGGTCCCTTGTCTCCATTTTTGCTTTCAAATTCCAGCCTTTTCCTCAATCTCTGGGGCAAATATCATCTTCGTGAAGCATCTCCTGATTTTCCCCTACAGAATATGTGCTCCTTGGATTGTCATTGCATTTTTGTGGACATGTCTTATAGCGTCTTATATACCTCTTTATATGTGTGTACATGTTCTTCCCTTCCTACTTGAAGGTTAGCTCCTTCTGTACAGCTTGAACAATAAGCATCACTTAGCTCTCCAAAGCCTGGGAATCCCTAGGGCAGCTGAGAAATTTAATGAGACCCATAGGCTGGGAATCTGGGATGTATTAGGAAAGGCTTAAGAAAAATCTCCCTGTAGACAACTAGCTTTAATTATAATTGAGATTTAAATTCATTTCAGTAACATACATTCACTTAGGGTACAGAGCTCAAGGTTGTGAATTTTATCATAGATCACCAGGGTGAAACAGGCAAGAGAAGAAAGGGCTGGTAAACATTAGCAGGCCATTAAAGCCATCAGTTTGATTTATTTTATTATTATGCTATTTGGATGAGTAGGGGTGTTGGGAATCTTTTTGTATGACTGCCTTAGGATTTTAGGAAAAGTCTATGAGCCAAAGACTAAAGCCTTTCAATTTGTAGCAATTTGATAACATCTTATAATTAACCATAGACCCCCTTCCCCTTTTAAAAAATTATCTAGAATGAGATCAGATGTATCAAAGAAATAGAATCCACATGTTGTTGCTAGCCATAAACATAAAAACAAAGCACTTATCTCTAAAGCAAACTCTGTCCAAATACTGGTATAAACATCATAGTTTTCAGACTTAATGAGAATGTTGCATTTTACTGCATGCATACAGTGCTAAGACTTATCTATTTGACTCAGGTGGTTTTTCATAGATCAGTTGAGAAAGCAATATACTTATTTAATAAAATCCATAAGCCCTGAGAACAACTTTCTTTCATCTGTAGTAAACTGAAAGATTCATTGATATATATATGAATTTGCAGTATCTTCAATCAAGCTCCTTTCAGCATAAGACATAAACACAACTTCAGCGGCCCTTAGGTTGAAACCACTAAGAATTAAGAATCATTATAGATGGGGCGCCTGGGTGGCACAGCGGTTAAGCGTCTGCCTTCGGCTCAGGGCGTGATCCCGGCATTATGGGATCGAGCCCCACATCAGGCTCCTCTGCTGGGAGCCTGCTTCTTCCTCTCCCACTCCCCCTGCTTGTGTTCCCTCTCTCGCTGGCTGTCTCTATCTCTGTCAAATAAATAAATAAAATTAAAAAAAACAAAGAATCATTATAGAAATTACACTCAGTTTGTACTGGTTTCCTACAATTCTCCATCCTTTATTAGTCAGCCACGCTTTATTCTGAAAACCTCCACCTCATACTAACACTGCCATTGAAATCCAGAAAAAAGAAGAAGGAATAAAAAATCTGGCAGTCAACTCTGAGATATAGAAGGTCTTCAAAGCGTGGCTATGACCTGGCAAAATACTGTAGCCACATTGTACACAGAAGGGAAGACAGGAACATACATTCACAGGTATCAGTTATCTACCCAAGTTTATAGCCAGCTCATTTAGTGAACAAAATGGGCTTTTAATTTCTTTCTTTCTTTCTTTTTCTTTCTTTCTTTCTTTCTTTCTTTCTTTCTTTCTTTCTTTCTTTCTTTCATTTTTATAACTTCATTGATTTTTCTGCCTTCAAAATACTCTTATAAAGTCAAATAAAAATAAAAAATGTCAGATTTCNATTTTTCTCTTTCTTTCTTTCTTTCTTTCTTTCTTTCTTTCTTTCATTTTTATAACTTCATTGATTTTTCTGCCTTCAAAATACTCTTATAAAGTCAAATAAAAATAAAAAATGTCAGATTTCCCCGTAACTCCATATTCCCCAAAGAATGCATGTTATTTACCTATTTCTTCCCCACCTTTGTAGTAGAGGTAACTAGAGCTCAGAAATGTAACTTGGCTAAGCTATGATTTAAATCAAGGCTTTTTACTGCAAAACCCATGATTGGTGTGTGTGTGTGTGTGTGTGTGTGTGTGTGTGTGTGTGTTTATTCCTTTTGCATTCTATAAACACTTCACATTCTGTGGAAAAAGATAACTTTATCTTCGTCAGCTTGAAAACATTCTTTGGACCTGATCATTTATTCATTTTTTATCCATATATTCATTCTACCACTTATTGAATAATAAATATTAGTAAGAGATAAATAAATATTAGAAAAATCAATGACTTAGGAAGAGGAAAAAGGAGATAAAGTGGTTGAGAAAAAGGAGCAAAGTCACCTCAACAAAGGTAAAGGGATTGCATTTCAATTAGAAAAGAAGGAACTGAGTCTGTATTAAAACCAATTTTCATTCTAAATTCTGTGCTCTTAAGAACTGCACAACATACTTTCTACTTCTGATGAGCTTGTTTCATCATTATGTTTCCCTGAAGGTTTTCATTGCTGAAGTATCTTCAGTGCTGAGACCCTCCAGAGTCACAACCCCCTGGAGAGGGAAATCAATAGTTGCTAAATACACATTATCCTGAGTGTTGGATTCAAAGATAAATAAGATAAAATCCCTGACTTTGTCTCCAACTCCCCGTACTTGGGTTCCCTCTCTCACTGGATGTCTCTCTCTCTGTCAAATAAATAAATAAATGAAATCTTAAAAAAAAAAAAAAATCTCTGACTTTGTGACGGCCCAGTCCAGTAGTGGGAACTCCTCCATGACCCTTGTCTGTAAGGTTTTATAACAGCTTCCTCAGATTATATAAGAGTTACAGGTGCTCTCATACTGTTAAGCATGCTCTAAACCGTATGTAAGGCTGCATCTAAAATACAGACTGTCTGCTTGACTTATTTCACTTAGCATAATCTCCTCCAGTTCTGTCCATGTTGCTGCAAATGTTGTGTAATCGTTCCTTCTGATGGCTGAGTAATATTCCATTGTATATAAAGATAATTATATGGTTTCACTCATTTATGGAACATAAGAAATAGGAAGATCGGTAGGAGATTGAAGGGAAGAATGAAGGGGGGGTAAACAGAAGGGGGAATGAACCATGCGAGACTATGGATTCTGGGAAACAGACTGAGGGCTTCAGAGGGGAGGGGGTTGGGGGAATGGGATAGGCCGGTGATGGGTTTTAAGGAGGACACGTATTGCATGGTGCACTGGGAGTTATATGCAAGTAATGAATCATGGAACTTTACATCAAAAACTAGGGATGTACTGTATGGTGACTAACATAATAAAAATTGATTAAAAAAGAAAAAAAAAATACAGACTGTCTTCCTGTCTATGTCCCCACTTCCTTGTTCCATCCCTGCATTCCTCTCATCTTCATTCCACATAGCTTGAACTAATTCTGCAGGTGAACTAATTCTGCAGGTGCCAATAGAAAAAGAAGAACGAGAAGCATTGGAAGCATCAGGAAACAATTTCATCAATCTCCTTTCTTCTTGACCCAGCAACATTTCAGAACTTTGGTTGAGTTCCGTGGATTGCCCATGGTTTTCTGAATTATTTTGAATGTGTGCTTTTTGAGATGTTGTTTTTACCAATTCAAGAATATGTCACCAGTCTGAGAGATCACACAAAATATTTCACTTTTGAGTCTGGGCCAAGCCTTTTCAAAAATGAATACCTAATATTGAATTCATCCTCCAAAACATAGCTGTATTTTCCTTGAATACAAATCCACTTAACAAATATTTTTCAAGAGGCATAAGGTGGTAGAGATAATTAAAAGTAATTAAAATAAGTAGCTCTGGGGCACATATCTAGAGCTGTCACTTACTATGTAACCTTGGCCAAGTGACTTAGCTTCTCTGAGCCTCAATTTTCTCTTTGATAAAATGATGTTAATAATACCTCCCTCAAGTGGTTGTCATGAACATTAAATAAAACAATATTTGAGGGATGCCTGCATGGCTCAATCGGCTAAGCATCTGAATCTTGGTTTCAGCTCAGGTCGCGATTTCAGGGTCATGAGATCGAGCACCACATCAGGCTCTGTGCTCAGTGTGTGGAGTCTGCTTGAGATTCTTTCCCCCTCCCTTTCCGGCGCCCTCTGCTCCACCCAATCTCGTGCTCTCTCTCTCTCAAATAGATATACAAAATCTTTAAAAAAACACAAACAATATTTGATAAGAGGCATTGTTGATAGTTCTGTGTTAAGTACCAGTTGTGAATTATAATAATAATATACCACATTCTATATATTTGCCAATAAGATCATTATAGGGCTCCTGAAACTCAAAGAAATTATATTTGGGGGCAAATATGCTTTACATGGATGACATAATTGGCAAACAATAGAAGACCAATATGGTCAAGTGTTGCCATGCTAGTTAAATTCAGATCCCAGTCAATACTTCTGAAATGCTATCCCAAGTGGATATTTTTCTAACTCTACTTTACCAATGCTACGTTGTTAAGCGTCTTTTTTTTTTATTATTATGTTCAGTTAGCCAGCATATAGTACATCATTAGTTTTTGATGTGGTGTTCAACGATTCATTAGTTGCGTATAACACCCAGTGCTCATCACATCACCCAGTTACCCCATCTCCCCCACCCCTCTCCCTTCTGTAACCCTCAGTTTGCTTCCCGGAGTTCAAGCTCTCATGTTTTGTCTCCCTCTCCAATTTCTTAATGGAATACTCCTGCAATCCACTTTGTGTTAAGAAAGTCAGGATGGAATGAGGGGAGAAGAGAAATGAAGAGTCTAAAATGAAGCCTCCCATATGCAAATACCTCAAGTGATATTAGGGGAGAGTGCAACAGAACAAAAGTTCCCAGGGTAAAGCTGTTGCCTTTCCCATATTGCACCATATGTCTGTCACAATATTGAGCTGTCACATATTGAGATTGTTAGTGTGACATCTTCATCAGTTTCAATGGACTGAAGCCCAAAACAGCTCCAGCAATTGCAGGGGCACCGCCCTCGCTCCACCCTCCATCTCCCTGGCAGCTTCCGAAAATCTGTGTTCTGCGCGCTGGACACATCTCCAGTGTGATTTAACTTTTGTGGGCATCGGCCAATGTTTGGCACACATAAAAAACCCAATCAGCTTCATCTCCATTTTTAACTGTGCTAAGAGCCCAGAAAAGAGCATCAGATAGGCAGAAGATATAGTCCAGCTCATTTCAGAGAGTGAAAACCAAAGCTGCTTTCTCCCTGCGGTGGAAGTGCACATCAGGCACTCAGGAGATGGATTAGGCAAGTCAGAAAACTCTCCCATTAGTCTCTAGAGGAAGCACAGTAAATTCTTTTCTCTCCTTTTAAATGGCTTATATTTATTTTTTTATATCATTATTACTTCACATTGAGAAATTACTCACAGAAATGGAATTTCTTTTAAATTCTCTGTTTCAAGATGCACAGAAACTGTGCCCCCAAGGAAAATGAGTGTATTCATGAGTGGGCTATGAAAGTATAAAGCACATTTCATATCATAAAAATCTCTGTCTGTTACAAAGTGGAATAGCTTGGAATTGTGGGAGGCTATTGGGAATGTTAAGATCACTCATGCTTTGGTCATTGTAGCCAGAGTCCACTTTAAATTTTGACAGGCAAGCAGCCAAAGATCTGAATTGGGTTGTATTTTGGTGAGAGTAATAATTAGAGGATCTGCTGGTAGTTAAATAACATTGAGATATTGTTATGTAGCAGCTCTGAAGTCAAAAATCCCAGCTTCACCACTTTCGTGTTATGTGACCAGAGACAATTGGTTTAAACTTTCCAAGATGCAGTATTCTGAACTGGCATAATAATTATGAACTATGTGATTATGCGAAAACGTACTTGTTATAGCATTGTTCTGATTGCATAAAGCAGCAATAGGAACTGTTTAGCCCGATGCTTGTGATGTAATAAGCTCAGGATGAACAGTAGCCAGTGGCAAAAGTGGTAGTAATGGTAACTTGACTATGAATAAAACAAGTAGTAAAAGCAAGGAGATGTATTAAAGTTCTATATCTCGACATCATATCTGATCTTAGTGAGTTGTTGTTGTTTTTTTTTTCCCATTGTGATTCTTATACTTCTTCTTGGAAGAATGTTCATGAGATTTTCTTACATATGGTTTTGACTTTGTTCAAATGTAAGAACTTTCATAATAAGCATGCATCATAAAATTCAAAAGTCTACAACCAGAGGTAAGAAAACAAAAGTACAATAAAACCTTGTCTCAAAATCATACATGGGAGATATTGGTGATTTCAGTATTGAGGAAACATTGGAGAGGGGAGACCTAATTTGATATCTGGTATATTACCATCAATTATATTAACTAAAATTTTAAATATGCTCTATCTATCTATCTATCTATCTATCTATCTATCTATCTATCTGGATGGTCATATAGATTTTATCTCTAAAGAAACCAATAAAGATGTTTGTATAAAATAGAATTAAAAACAAAGGGTGCCATACTATTAACCTCTATAATCTAAACTGCGGTGAGCAGTGATGATTCAGCCGGACAGGGAAATGATCAATGAGGTCAATACCATTCCATTTGCATGTGGATGAGAAATCTGCACTCTCAAATGTTCATATTCAGTGTTCTCAATCGGAGTTGTAGTGACACAGGTGAGGGACTTAACAAGTAAGTGTCTGTGACTTAGAGTGAATCCATTTCTGTCACTAGCAAGTATATTTCCAGAAGCGCATGTCTTTGGTGCCTAGCATTTTCTTCATTTTTGTAAGTTACTTCAACAGACAGAAACGTGCCTTCATTTGGAGAAAGCAAGCATACAATTAGGTAGGGAATGTGGGAAAATGCCTGCCTTATAAAAGCCACATTAAATGAAAAAGCCAGCCTGGGCACTTATGGTATACTTGGTCAAGGGCATCAGAATCTCTTTCTTTAAACACTCGGTTGGNTTTTTTTTTTTTTTAAAGATTTTATTTATTTATTCGACAGAGACAGAGACAGCCAGTGAGAGGGAACACAAGCAGGCAGAATGGGAGAGGAAGAAGCAGGCTCCTAGTGGAGGAGCCTGATGTGGGGCTCGATCCCATAACGCTGGGATCACGCCCTGAGCCGAAGGCAGACGCTTAACCGCTGTGCCACCCAGGCGCCCCCAGAATCTCTTTCTTTAAACACTCGGTTGGGATGTTCACAAAATAACGTTTGTGAGGAAAGGAAATAGCCACCAAAAGCAATTTCTATCAATAAAGTGAACGATCAACCATCAATAACAATATTTAAATGACTGTTACAATCAGCATACAAAAATCAGGACCGATTTTCACAGTCTTATAAAAATTTATTTTCTAAAGTTAATAACCAAGGACAAAGATGGTTTAATAATAATCTGGTAAAGAATATCTTATAAGTTCGTAAAAAATGAGAGCTCAGATTTTTTTTTGTTTGCTAATATTGTGAGCATAATAGACCAAAGTTTTAGATAACAAGTGAAATAAAAGTGGAATTTCATGTCAACAATTGAGGAAACACATGTTTTTCTTCTTCATATGAACACACTTAAGTATAAGAAAATTAACCATTGCATTAAAGGCAAATTTTCAACCTCGATCAGACTGGGTGGAAACACTTCAAGTTCTTCCAAGGATCCTCTAACTTCTGATTAAAGTTAGGTTTTTTTTTTTCTTACTAGAAATCTGGAAAATAGAAATAAAAATATGTCAGCTTTGCAAAGACTTCTGAAATTGTCAAGTCTGTTTCCTGCTATTTAGATCTGTAATGTGTTCCTGAAAATATGTGAAGTCAACACTTGACGATTTGCATATCATATTTGCAAATATTGACTAGCAATATCACTGTAAAGTAGGTAGTACCATTAACCCTAATTTATATATATAAAAAAAATCAAGTGTGCTGAAGTGATTCGTGAGTCATATATACTCAAAAAAAAAAAAAAAAAAGCTGGGTTAGGNGTTAGGTTTTAATCTCTGGTCTTTGGACTCTATGTCCTATGATCTTTCCTAATATCACGCAGTGACTTTCACATGGTTATGGTAAAACTAGTCCTCAGTTAAAAATAACTATTTCATATAAAATCCAGCTTTTATGATTTTCAAGTGTCATGTCCATTAGAATATTTGATACTCAAATCATCTTGGTTAGGTTTGGAAAGTCTTTTTTATAGGTAAAAAAATTAAGATATAATAGGGCAACAAATAGTTTCTAGTAGCCAATTTGGGACATCGTTACAAAGTATGAGACTCTATGTCCAGTGCTGCTTCTGTGAAATGAAATACAACCAAAGCCTTTCTGTAGGAAGAATACTTGGCCAGAGGGATGAAGTCCTAAAAAGGAGTTTGAATTTAGAGAAATATTTCTTCATGTTTGGATTTCTTAGCGTCTAAGTGCTCAAATGGAAGAATACAGGCAGAGAAGAAACTGTATTCCCTTGACTCTATGTTCTACCTGGGGAGGCAATCATGGGCTGACTCTAATCAATCATAAACACCAAAGGGGCAGACTTCATGCATCTTCTGGAAGGAGGTCTCAGTATCAGAGTGCGCTTCCTCTCTAGGCAAATGCAGCTCACAATGTGTTTTTCCCCTGCACAGCTTAGCCTGAATACTATTCCCTAAATATGAAACCCTTTAAAAATTATATTTTACAAAATAAGACATAATTAAGACTCACTTCATTCCAAAGTCAGACACTCATTTTCACAGCGCTTGATAAACACATACTAAAAACACCAAACCGTGGACTTCCATAGTTTCCAGTTTTGAAAATCACCATCTGTGTCTTAATATTAAGCTGTTTACTCTGACTTATTTAATTAATGATGTCTATCTTTCTGTGTTCCTCTCCCTCTTTCTCTCACCCCCATCTCAAGGGAAACACACCTTGCTTCTAAAGGGAAGTATTAAAATGTAAACCTAGAGGGTGATGTCTACATTTGTTCAGCAATTTGCAGACCCTATTTAGAACATGGCAAAAGAAAGCAGTAAAGCTGATAGCTTAAAAATAAACAAACAAAAAATTGTGAATTACATGTGGGATGAATGCCTAGGAAGTAGAGTGTCAGACCTCAGAAGCTTAAATGAAATCAGGGAAGATATGGAATTGATAAAGAAGGGCAAAGCATTCTTGTTACATGAAGGGGAAACTAGAAGAAACTACATTTGGTTTATCTGGTTTGTCTTTTGTGAATTGAGAGGATTTATCACTCATGCTGATGTGACTCTTTTTTTTTTTTTTTTAAATTAGGCTCCATGCCCAGTGTAGAGCCCAAACCCTGCATTGAAGTCACGACCCTGAGATCAAGACCTGAGCTGAGATTGAGACCTGAGCTAAGAGTCAGACACTTAACAACTAAGCCACCCAGGCACCACTGATGTGGCTCTTAAATGGAGAGGACTTGCACTGGGTTATGATAAAAAGAATATTTTCGTGAGAATTACTGTCATTTAAACAGAATGATTCTTATACAAGTAAGCTAGAAACATAGAGGTAATATTAGTGTATGTGGATCTGAATGGTGCAGACTGTGTGTGGAGCTTAACAAGAGCTGGGCAAACATTTTAGGAGCCAATTTTTAGAGTTTTATTCTTATATGGTGCTTGATGCCTGGTGTGGTGACTGGGGGACATGGTAAAGGGATTGCACAGTGGTGGCAGAGAAGAGATATCCATCCATCCTTCAATTGAGTCATCAAATGTTTGTGTCAAGCATAATTATAAGTAGTGGTGATATTACAATCAACAAAAGTTTTGATGGAGCTTACCTTTGAGCAGGTGAAATAAATAAGAAATAAGAAGAAATAAGAAATAAATATAAATATAAGAAATAAATCAAAGAAGCACACAGTATTTCAATGGCAATAAGCACTAAAGTAAAAAGTAAAACAGGAAAGGAAGGTAGGAAGTATCTTTTGGTTGCAGTTTTAGATAAAATGACCAGGAAATGTGTCACTAAGATGGCATTTGAGTAAAGACAAGAGAAAGGTGAGGAAGCAAGTCATGAGGGTACCTGGAAAATGAGCATTCCAGCAGAAGGAGCAACACTTTGGAATAACAGAAGGGGAGTACTGGGTTTGAAGCAGAGTGAATAAAGGAGAGTGTATCAGAAGATGAGTTCAGAACGGGTGTGAGAATGGTAAAGGGTAGAGAGGAGGAGACCATGTAAGTAAGGTCTTGTACTCCACTGAAAAGGACTTACCACTTTGATTCTGAGTGAAAAATAAAATAATTGGATAATTTTGAGCAGAGGACAGAAACAATCCATCTTATGATTTAATAGGATCATTTTGGCTGCTCTTGTGAGATAAGAGTGGGTAAGGGGAAACAGAAGAATTAAGAATACTACTTAAGATAGTATTGAGATAATCCACAAAAAGATGATGCGTTTGGATAAGATTGGTTATAGTGGAGGTGTAAGAGTGGTTGTAGTCTGAATAGTTTTTAAAGGTAGAGATGACTGGATTTAATTTACACAGAGTAGCAAGTCACTTTTGCTCAGCCACTTTATTTGGAGTACAATGGTTGAGGACATTAGGAAAAAATCAGCAATTTCTAACAGTAAATTATATGGTATACCATGGCTCAGACTATTATGGAGTACTTGGAAGGAACATACAACATCAAAACTTTGCAATAGTTATTTTAATGAGCATTAGATATAATATAACATAACCATTAAGAGCATGGGCTATATAGATAGATATATCTGTATTAAAGTCTTAGCAGGACCATTATTAGCCATGTGACCTTACTTAAAATGCTCATTTTCCTTATTTTGGAAAAGAACAATATTACCAACATCACAGTATTATTCTGAAAATTGCATGATCTGAATTGTTTATTGCAATATTTGGACAATAGTGAATGCTCACTAAATATTATTAACCATTCCTTTAATCTTAATATGGCCTCAGAAGTTTATTGGGTTTGGCAGTACTTTATGACTTTGAAGAGCTTGTATCAAAATAGAAATGCACTGGACTTAAAATTAAGAGACCTAAATTCAAATGTAGTCATTTACCCAGAATTATGGTTTGTAGATATTAAAGCTAATTCAGGTCTCATGACTTCCTTTCGGTGCTCTTCTTATTAAGCTACCATTTCTCAGAAACATAGTTTGCACTGTACCCAAGAGTCCAAAACCCTGCATAGCTAGATGATCCTGTCATCTAACCAGCCAAATTTGTTCTCTAGGCAGGCATCTTTGGGTCTGACCAAAACAATCAACCTCAGTTTTTGGCAGAGTTGGTGTTTGTGAATCTTGGCACATCATTAGAAAACCAAACTGGAGACTCAGAAGTTGTCAAATGAAAAACCATTTGGGACACATCAATATTGATTTTATATCACTGAACTAATGCTGAAGTAACCAGGGTTATTTGGGGGTGGGGCGGGTTCATTACCAAAATCTGGGAATTTTGCTTTGACCACAGGCTGCTACAAACTATCAAAAAATCGCCGTCTTTCTCTGTCATATGGTTTTTAATCCAGTTGTAATTAATGATCGGGGACCAAGTAAACTGGAATAAATATATTCATTATGGCAGTTTCTTCTTAGCCATCTTATTTATTTTTTTATATTTTTTAAAGATTTATTTATCTTTTTTTGAGAGAGAGAGAGCAAGCCAGGGGAAGGGGCAGAGGGAGAGGGAGACAAGCAGGTTAACCTGAGTTGAGATAGATATCTTATTAGCGTTATAGACTAAGAGTTTCTGCATGATCATAGAACCTTCTTCTAACTTTTGGTTCAAGAGTGGGTGTTTTTTTTTTTTACCAATCTCAGCCTACTGATAACCAGTATTGTGTCTGGACTGACCCTTGTGGTCCTTATTATGATTGCAAGATGCCCTCAGCTGATAACCATGAAGAAAATTTGAAAAAGTAAACAAACAAAAGGTTTATTACTTATAAGTCCTGGAAATTATCCGGAAGCCAGAATATTGTTGGAACAGGCTAGCACCTCAGTAGGTTTTCTTGAGTATGTGGAGCTTTCATGTAAATTCCAATTAGCAGAAGAAATTAATTTTGGTAATCAGAAATCAAAGCTTTGGTGCTTGGCACCACCGCAAATAAAGAGGGCAAACTCCAAATAATATTACTTTATGGATCATAGGACTTACTTTAGACATTCCAAACTTCTGTTAGGATCTAAGTAACTGGCCAGAAAGTAAGTGTAAACCAAGAAATTTATTTTCATAACTAGGTAATTAAGCAAAGAAAATTCGGTCAAAGAGATTCCTTATTGCTGGAACAGCCTCAAAAAGATAATTTGAAGTCAAAATATAGGCAATCGTTTATACATCTCAGCATTTTCTGAACTGTCTTTTCCTGTAACTCCTTTTCTATGAAATGTCAATAGATGCCTTCTTGACAAAAGGTTTTGGAGGTCAAAGAAATGTTACAACCTGTAGGCGAAATAACATCTACAATTATTTTTACTGCAAAACACCTAAATCTCTAGTAGATCACACAGTATGAAAGTATCTCCAATATATTTGCCAATAGAACCCTTTGATATTTTGGCTGTTTTTATTTATTTTATTTTATTTTATTTTATTTTATTTTATTTTATTTTATTTTTTACTTAATATCAGATAGAATCTCTGCTCCTTAATAGAGAATTTGAGGAAACTAAATTTCATGAGGCCAAAACAGCTTTTTAATTTTGTGAATTCAATAAAATGAAGGGTCTGTTCAAAATGATTTGATTTGATTAAGTGGGTATAACTGGCAGCCTGGTATAGATATTATCTGAATGTATCCTATACTCCTTCAAAAGGGACAGACTTTTGTTCAAAATTTTCAGGAAGTATTTCCTGTGCATGATGTTACTTCTGCTTATTGACAACACACTATCATCCAGATCCCACGCTAAGCATTTCGCATGTATTGACTCAGTTAATTTTCTAAAAAAAATTCTTACAACAGATCTTTGAGGTAGACTCAATTATTGTCACCGCTTTGTTCTTTCATGGCTAAGAGACAAGTCTAGTTGTTCTAAGCATGGAGTTTTTTGTGGGGCGCAGAAGGCAGAAGCGTGAATTCATGGGGATTGGTCTTATGTCCGCTATGATGATTCTCTATGGAATCCTTTGTGTAAAAGTCCCTTTGCAGACCTTACTCTTACATCCACTATCATCGTGAGTCATAAGGTCCGTTTTAGTTGCTTACATGATCAAATAAAACTGTTCCTAATCGGAAGAGTTGATTTTATAGTATAAACTTGGAGTTAAAATCATAAAAACACAAAGTCGGTGTGAAAGAAAATATGATTAAAATCATGAGAAATGTGTCTAGTATGTGATTAAGAAGATGTTGAAATTTGTATTACGGACTGAAAAACCATGATAAATTGATTTTAATTACTTTGTTGTTAAATGTTAAATTGGATTTGGAGCAAGTTGCCAACACATCCTTAGTCTTCTGATCTCTGAGATCTAAGCTCTTAAACTAGATTGCCTTCATTCAAATCCCAGTTCTCTATCCCAGCTGTGTGGTCTAGGGCAAAGTCTCAAACTTCCCTGTGTCTTTCAATCATTATTTGAATGATAAAAATAAAGAGAGTACCTATTTCATAGTTTTTTTTCAGGTTAATTAAATTAATACGTGAAAATCTCTCAGAACAGGCAACAGTGCCTGGTAGATATTAAGCACTCAGCACATGCTGCTGCTGATTATTATTATTATTTTAGATCCAGTTGGCTAATTTAATTGAGAACTTACTCTGTGCCAGATACTGAATAAGGAACTCAGGGTAGTAAAAAAGAATAAGACAAGATCTTTATTCCTCATGTGGATTGTAATTTAGTACACAACTTATAAACTGATACAGTCATGATGATATTGAATGTGAAATAAACATTAATAAAAATGTCTCAAGATGCAGACGTAGTTTAAATAAGAAAACAATTTGTTCTTAAGATCTTATAACATTTTCATAACGGAACAGGAGTTTAATTGGTGATAGGTACTGGGAAGAAAGGCTTTGAGTTAACACTGCATGAAAAGCGGGTGCAAAGTCATGGAATATGAAAGCTGCACAGTATGTCTTGGCAACTGGAGGTGTGGTTCTATTGCTGGTGGAGGTGGAATGGTAAATGAATGGTAAAGCGAAGCTTAGAGCTGTAGGCAAGGGCTAGATAAAAACAGACTTCATGTCCTACTAAAGTGTCCCCATTATCCTTGGAATGAGAAAAACCATTAAAGGATTTAAACAGAGAAAATAAGTGATGAAATTTGTGAATTAACACCTCACTCTGGCTACATTGTGTTCCCACTTGGGCGAGGGAAAGGAAGAAGAGAGCTGACTTATTAAGAGGATGTTGTTCTGATTCATGATAGAAATGAAAAGGGCAGAAGAGAACAGAGAAGAAAAGTGTGAGAATTATGCCCTTAGTGTATTTGACTAATTCAGTGGTACGCACGCTCTCTAGATGTCACCTCCTCACGGGAAAAAATAAACCCATAGAGCACACGAAGTGATGAATCAATCTCCTTTTAGATTATGAATTCTTTGAAAGATAGCTGTAATTTGGGGATAAATATTGTTGCTTATATCCTCCCACATTTTATAGTACAAAGTCTCAGATATTATTATACTCTCCCTTCTAATGAAAAGATAAAGTCATGCAGAGTGAGGATCCTTCTATGCAAAGTTTAATGACTGCAAAAATGTTTCCTAAGTGATCAATGCATAATAGAGAATGACAATATCACTATTTCTTAAATACACATTGTCAACTGAATACACAATAAAGCAGCAGCTTGAATGGGGCTGCAGTAAGGCTGAATTCCTTTTCGTCTCGTGTAAAATGACAAAAACTTATTCATGCTTCTTTATCTCTATAGCTCTAACCTATTATTTTATGTTCCACAGTGAAGGTCAGTTTTACTCTACACTGTCCCTCAATGATCCAGATATGATACCAGTTGAATCAAAGAAATTTAGGGAGCTGTAAAGAGCCTTAGACTGTTGCTATTCTACCTCCTTCCTGTTAAAGAGGAGCAACTTTTGACTCACAGAGGTTTAGTTCTTGGCCTAAGGCTCTTGAGAAAGAGAAAAGCAGAAAAGAACCAGACTCCTTATCCCAAAGAGTTGTGGTGTTTTTTTGTTTTGTTTTGTTTTGTTTTGTTTTTGTCCACGACACCAGGCTCTAATTATTTATTTATTGTAGTCTCTTATAGCTAGTTAATTTCTGATAGTTTTACTAGCACGTAAAATGAAATGGAAGGCACAGAGGAAACCACACAAAGAAACTCCTCTTATGATCTCCGAATGCAGAAGCAGATTGCAGGAGTTAGGAGGCCAGACCTGCAGCTCAGCCACAGTGAGCACATTGTAAAAACAGGGTGAGTGCAATTCTCAGCTTTACTCTTTCTTTTCCTTTTACATATGTTTTCTTTAAACTTCAATTTTTCACGTACGAAAAAGCTACATATGTAGTGGACTTTTTCCTTTGTTGGCTGGTGCACTCACGATGGTCCACGTTTTACATAAAGTATAAACCACCTGCAGTGAATTATAACCGCCAACATTATGCACTGTTTGAAGAATGGAAGAAGTATGTCTTGACGTTTCCTGTGCATTATTAATGCTTTACCCTACAGCAAGCCAGCTTAAAGAAAGGGTTATTGATACATTACGGAATGTTGAAAATTTCTATCTTGAGAACTATGTGTCAACTTGGAAGCAAAAGTAAATACCAAGAAAGATTAGGTTGTAGACCAGGTTATCAACTCTAAGGAGGAAGCAGTAGGGGAAGGCCGGTATATAGCTATTGGATTTTTGGGGAAAAAGTCTGCTCAGACAAAACAAAATGATAACCAGAGATTGAGTGGCAAACTACTAGCAATGGGGTGTCTGTATCTTTCATAGACTTTTAAGAATAGAAGAGTAATTGGGGGTAATTTCCTAGACCACACAGTTGATTAGGAAAATGAGGGTCCCTGCAGGCTTACTTGGAAAGAGTACATGATTTCACAGAGCTGTTGACCATGAACCAGGGAATGGGGAGTGATGACGCTCTGTTCTTGTATTTGGTGACTATAATTATTATCCAACCTCCCTATTTGTAGATGGAAAACAAACAAATAGAAATGCATAAATGCTACCTGTTTTTCTAAAATTTACAGTTCATTCATTGTTAGAACTTTACTTAGGAAACAGGTAATGTAGTCATCCCAATAGAAGCAGGATGGATCTCCACCCCAAAGTTGGGTCAGATGTTGAGACCGATGATGCCACGCATACGACAAGAAGGTACAAAGAGATTTGTCACTTACATAATGAGATTTTATGGTGATAGCAGAGGAAGCTCCCAAACAAATCCAAAGATAGCTTGAGAGAAAAAGGAAGGCTCTCTCTGCCTTTGGATTTGACTGTGGTTAGGTGGTGGGACTGGGGTAAGGCTTTCCATATACGTGGGCCAGGGCTTCATGGTATGTTAGTTTTTTAGGATGGATTGTTGTAACAAATTAACAAATTAACACATGTGGTCTAAACACAAGCAACTTTTTCTCTTACATTTCTGGAGGCTAGAAATGAGGTAGGTTCATTGGGGAGACTCTGAGAGAAAATTCTGCTCCATGCCTCTCTCCTATCTTCTTGTAGTTGCTAGTAATCCTCACACATATAATACTAATGATTAGTAATCAATATAACCATCTGTCTGTAATAAAAGAAATAAAACAATTTTGAAAAAGGTGTGAGATATATATATATAGATAAATATATATAGAGAGATATATATATATAAAGAGATATATCTCTCTATATAAACTCTTCCAAACTAGAAAACACAATAAACTGAGAATGAGATCTCTACAAATGCAAGTCCATTGTATTGGTGATTAAAAAAAAAAAAAAAAATCCCAAGTAGAGTGGCCCAGAATGTAAATTTTTGTAATGATGACCAACTATTGGTAAAGATCTGAGTAAAACAAATAATGAATCATGGAACACTACATCAAAAACTAAGGTTATACTGTACGGTGACTCACATAACATAATAAAAAATTATTATTAAAAAAAAGATGTGAGTAAAACAGAATAGTCTTCCCTTGACTTAGAGAGTTTCAGTCCTCCTAATGTCCATGCCTATTCAAAGCTTGCAAAATATTTTAATTTATATGTAAAACAGAATTAGACTCCAGGTTTAGATAATTATATACAGATTTTTCTTCACCTATTTATCAGGTGGGACACTTATGTACCAAATACTCATTGTGACAACCATTATATGCTCCAACAAATATCCAAAATGCACTTGAGACCCGTTAGATTATTTCAAATTTCTAGATTTAAAGATAATGTGTTTCCTTCAGTATAACAAATGGTTACTTGAAATTTTTAATATAACTTTTAAAAAACTGCAATTAAAGCCAATTTTAAGAGGTTCCATTAGTCATAGAAATTGAAATGCCCTCACCCTTCTTACTTAGTAGGTTTATTAATTAATTAATACTTCACCCAAATGTAAGACTAATATCTGTTGATATGAAGAGTAGGGTCATCCAGTAACTACTGACATGAACAAGACTGTGATGTCCCAAATAGCTTGGGACAGAGAAATGGATACAAATTTCTGACCTGTTATTTATGAAGCTAGTGAACATATATGTACCAGCTTTATTTGTAATGAGATTAATGTAATGAGATTTGAAATGGATTTCAAGTTGGTGGAATTCTATGTCTAGGAACTAGACCACAAGCTTAATATGAATACATGCTAACTGATCCACTGAAAAGAATTTATGGAAATACATATGCTTGCATATTAAATATACTAAAAATAAATTGGTCAGTGTTAAAGAACTATAGTGCCTAGCACCAGAAAGTTCTATGCAGTGATCAGACACTATCAACTATTGTGCTTATTCCAGATCCTGAATTTTAACAAAATAGATTGGGACATGTACAGAAAAAAGCAGCAAGGTAAAAAGGTCCCCCAAAAATGTGTGTGTGTATCCATGCATATGGATTTTTTAAAGTATGCAGACCACCAGTCCCCCCCCAAAAAAATCATGTTTCACATTCTTATATTTACCTTCTTTTATTTGACTATGTGTAAATTGAATTTTATTTTTAACTGTGTATTTCAGTTAATGTTCTTTTTCAAAATTATAATAAAAAGCACATGATATGAAAGCTAACTTCTTAACAGACTTTAAGAGTACAGTACAGTATTGTTAACACATTGTTGTGTGGCGATCTCTAGAACTTTGTTATCTTGCATGACGAAAACTCTACTCATTGAATGACTCCCATTTCCCTACTGCCCTCAGTTCCTGGCAACCATCATTGTACTTTCTGCTGCTATGCCTTCGACTACTTTAGATTCCCCATATAAGTGGAATCATGAAATTTTCCTACTGTGACTGGCTTATTTCACTTAGCTTGATGTTCTCAATGTTCATCTGTTGTAGCATGTGGCAGAATTTCCTGCTTTTTAAAGATCAAATAATATTCTACTACATGTATATACCACATTTTGTTTATTCATCTCTATGCCAATGGACATTCAGGCTGTTTCTACCTTTTGGCTGATGTGAATTATGCTGCACTGAGCATGGGAGTGCAATGATCTCTTTATTTTGAATAAATACCCAGAAATGGGATTGATGAATCATTTGGTAGCAGTTCTATTTAAGTTTTTGAGAGGCCTCTATACTGTTTTCCATAGCAGCTGTACCATTTTACATTCTCACCAAGGTTGCACAAAAATTCCAATTTTCTACATCCTTGTCCTTTATTTTATATATTAAAAAAACATATATATATATATGTATATATATAAATATCCATCTGTATCTATCTCTGTATCTATCTATCTATCTATATCTGCAGGTTTCTCAACATCATTTGTTGAAGAGATTATTTGTTTTCCAATGTGTAGCCTTGGAAAGTTTGTCAAAGACCATTTACCGTATATGCGTGGCTTTATTTCTGGGCTTTCTATTCTGTTCCATGGGTCCATATGTCTATCTTTATGCCAGTGCCATACTCTTTTGATTACTGTAGCTTTGTAATATATTTTGAAGTTGGGAAGTGTGACCTCTCTATCTTTGCTTTCTTCCTCAAATTTGTTTTGACTATTCAGGGTCCTTGTCATTCCATATGAATGTTAGGATTTTTTTTTCTCTTTCTGAAAAAAAAAAAAAAAGAAAGAAAGAAAGAAAGAAAGAGAAAAAAAAGAAAAGAAAAGAAAAGAAAAGAAAAGAAAAGAAAAGAAAAGAAAAGAAAAGAAAAGAAAAAAAATGCCATTCAGATTTTGATAGGCATTGCATGTGTAGATTGCTTTGGGTAGTATGGACGTTTTGACAATACTGAGTTTTCAAACCTGGAACATGGTATATCTTTCCATTTAGTTGCATCTTCTTTAATTTCTTTCAACAGTGTATTATGTTTTTCAGGGTATAAATCTTGTGCTTCTCTGCTTAAGGGATATTATCTATCAATTCCAGAAAGGAGAGATGACAAGAGAAAATGATTACATTTTTGGGAATCTATCATGTTGAAAACTTCCTTAGATAACAAAGTTGTAGATAATACTATATTTTTAAGAATTATTTTTGTTGAGTATTTTGCTGATTACTTTAACATTTAAATTTAAATTTCAGGTTGAGTCTTTATGCTTGGATAAATATTTCTTTCTCTTGTTTCCTATCTTATGTGTTTGTAATTGAGCTGTAACATATAAACAAGATAGGTAGATCGCACTTTGTGATGACCCAAGTCAATAGCTAATGATTCAAAGAGCTTTAAGCCCAGAGTTATGTAAAACTTTTAACACCTTCAGTAAATAGGCCCAGACTTCTTACATTTTGAATAATTCCACCAGACTTTCAGAATGGTTATGTGATTTTATTGTTTTCTATAATTTTTGTGTTTTCTTGTAGCAGCCTTTCTCCACTCTCTCCACTTCAACCTCCAGTTTGCTCTGAGCCACTGTAGCTTGGGAATCTGATAATCACTTGGCTGAAATGGGTGTCTAATTTACAAATAAATTGGCTCTTAGTGAGGGCTTGAGGGCCTCTTCTGTGTTATAAAGTAAATAAACTCAGCCAACGCTCTTTATGCCATACAGGAGATTTTTCTAACTTTTTTGGCCATATCCTAGAGAATTGGGGTTGCCCCAAATCTCTGTACACAATCCGTATCCGCTCACAAGCCTCCACTGACATTTAGCCACCGTATGCGCTGTACACGAGCTTTGCTTTTTCCATAAACTCTGTGAAGATCTGTATTGGATTTTCTATATTAGCATTCCAAGTTTGTGTCTGCACACCTTACATGTAGTGTTGCTGGGAATTAAACTCACTTGAATATTAGGACAGGAGCCAAAACATTCATAAGATGTGACTGAGCACAGGAAGCAAGTCTTAGCAGTAAGTAGTTCTTTCTTGCCTGCTTTGGCAGGTGCTCACAAGCCCACTTCAACTCACACATCAATTTTGAAATGATAATTCCTTTGGTAATTATCAAAAGTCATCACTGGTATAATTTTTGGAGGGAGAAGTGTCCCTCAGTAGTCTTGATGGTACCATAACGGCATATTTGGTGCTCAGATGACTGCATCTGCATTGGTAGTAATTGTCCTAGGACTCATTTCCTCTCCCTTTTATTTCTTTGCCTTGTGCCTGTGTTCCATTCCCTTTCATCAGAGTGGCTTTGGTGTCTCAGGTACAAGATTCCCCAACAATAAAGAGATTGCCTTTTGTCATTGTTATTTTAATATTTCACTATATCTTTATCCTCTGTACGAATATCTTTTCTTTTGAAGTCACAGCGTAGAGGGGTGGCTTAAAAAGGCATACTCAGAAATTTTTAGGGTCCATAACAACAGTAATATCAAAAATCATGATCAGAACAGATTTATGGTAAAACTAGCTTCAGACTCCTTACTTACAAGGGTGCCTTCCGAGATCAAATACTGTATCTGTTCTTTTGCATTATTTTACTTAGAGACTCTGAGTTGGAATAAACTATATTTGTTTATAAGATCCAGTCTCACCATGTGGATATATGATGCCAATGAAGACCCTTGATGACATCTTTTTTTCTTTCCCTCTTCTCCTTTTCTCACCATTTCTTTAATTCCTCTTACCCTTTTTTTTCCATCTCTTTTCATTTTCTTTTTCTTCTTTGTTCCTCTCACCTCTTTCTTTTTCTCTGTCTTATGATAGTTTAGGACTTCTTTTCTTTTCTTTCTCTCTTTCTCTTTCTTTCTTTCTTTCTTTCTGTCTTTCTGTCTTTCTTTCCTTCTTTCTTTCTCTTTCTTTTCTTTTCTTTCCTTTTCTTTCATTCTTTCTTCTTTCTTCTTTCTTTCTCCCCCCCATCCACTCTTTCTCCTGTCATGGTTATTATCAATGCATTTATCATTTGACTAAAAATATCTGACCTTTGGGAGACTAGCACTCATTTTCACTTTCGTCCTTTTCTCATGAACACAATTTGCACACGTGGGTTTTCACCTGTATCAAAGCTATACAGAATACACATCTCCAACTGGGATTTCAAATGAGTTTACCAAGAAGGAATCTGCAATATTTGTACCTGTTAAAATATTTTGTCACACCAGCAGGATACAAGAATAAAGCTCTGTTCAAAGTTCCTGAAAGTTACTTCACTTAGTAGATATTCTCATCTTTTCTTGAGGTAGGAGAGAGGCATGTCAGCTGTACAATTTTATATTCCAATCTAACACTGGCCATAGTCCAATAAAGTAGAATTTTTGTTTATTATTAGAATAAGATATTCTCATATTTGTATTCTTTGACCAGAAGAAAAATGACCAAATAGATTAAAATAGAATGCAATCAAGTAATTAACAATACATTCATCAGAAAATATTTGAGTGCCTTCTGCAATTTAGGACCTTGATGGATTAGACACAGATCCAGCCAAGCAAGGACATTTTTGTGACATATGAAATGAAAAATGATAATAATGTTAATGATGATGGTGATGAAGATAAAATGAAAATAAGGTGATTTAGGCAAAAAAACTAGGTGAAATCACAGTTGAGTGATTTCTGAACCTGGTTGATCATCAGAAATCACCAAACTAAATATATATAGTTATATATATATACAGTTTCCTCATATATATACATATATATATGTGCGTGTGTGAGTGTGTGTGTTCAGTAATGGTTCATGGGTCCTATTACAGATGTATTTTTTTTTTAGATTTTTTTTTTTAATAAGACAGAGATAGAGACAGCCAGCGAGAGAGGGAACACAAGCAGGGGGAGTGGGAGAGGAAGAAGCAGGCTCATAGCAGAGGAGCCTGACGTGGGGCCCGATCCCGTAACGCCGGGATCACGCCCTGAACCGAAGGCAGACGCTCAACCGCTCTGCCACCCAGGCGCCCCCGTATTACAGATGTATTGAATCAGAATCTTTGGAGTTTTAGATGTNGGGAACACAAGCAGGGGGAGTGGGAGAGGAAGAAGCAGGCTCATAGCAGAGGAGCCTGACGTGGGGCCCGATACCGTAACGCCGGGATCACGCCCTGAGCCGAAGGCAGACGCTCAACCGCTCTGACACCCAGGCGCCCCCGTATTACAGATGTATTGAATCAGAATCTTTGGAGTTTTAGATGTAGGAATTGTGTTTTCAAAAATATCCACAGGGTAATTCTGATGACCAAATAGGTTGGAGAATTACTGACTGGGGAAAAATGAGCTCTGGGCCTTTATAGGAAGGAAAAATGGTACTAGGTTCATATGGCCATGAAAGAGGAAATATTTGACCAGTGAAGGATTGATAGCTCCTTGGGTAAGCAGGAAGTATTAAGAAGGGAATTCTTGGCCGGATAAATGAAAAGAGTAAATGTCTCAAGGTGAAAAGTAAAAGGCATTAGGGAATAGTGACGAGACAACATTGACAGAAATTAATGACACTTGGGGAGAAGCAGAAGATAAAGCTGGAGCATTAGATAAAGTCTTAGGTGTGGAAGACTTTGAAGCCAGGAAGGGGAGAGCATGAGGGTTTAATTAGCAGGACACCACTGCATGTTTTAGAGTAGGATATACCATCATGAAAGCCACATTTCAGAAAGATTTATCTCTAAGGGTGCACTGGCTGGAGAGGTTGGAGAGGAACTGGTATTGGAATCAGAGTGCAATTAATAATAGTACCACTCTTGGGTCATAGTAGTAAAAATCTAAATTGCATTTCTATATGAGATAGTAACTAGCTTTAGTCTTGAAACTTCTTCCCCCTCCAAAAATGTTTTGATACTTCCACGATGTTTCCAAAAATTTTTTACATGATGGTGAGTTATAAATAAATTTTTGGTTATTTGCTCCCGAGCTTATAATGAAATCAAATATGAAAGTGCCATGCATTGAATGTACCAAGAGAAGGTGTCTTGTTTGCTCCATCCAAATTTTTTTATTTATTTGTGAGAGTTCTAGATTACCAATATTCTAGTAGAGACTCTTCAGTCCAGTATGGCTCTGGGGAATGCAAGGAGATACGTTATCTCCGATTTGGACAGTTTGAAGTCTCTGGAAGATTGGTAGTGAAGACATCTCCCCATAGGTCCTTTTAGGTTCATTAACACAGTGTTCTGCAACAAAAGTGGGATCATGGTACTGGGGGGATCATAAGCACTTAGTGCGGAGCCTGACATGCTATGAAGGGATAGTCCTGCTAAACAGATAACTGCTTGTCAAAATGTCAGCAATGTCCTGCTGATAAACAGTAATGAAGTGTTTTTGAGTTTGGGCTTGGAGTGAAGCTAGTCTGGTATTGAGTTCGAGGTATACTATATGTTTTCCTATATGACCTTGAACAAGTGATTTAATCTCTATAAACCTCAATAAACTCTTGAAGAGAGCAAAAATAATACCTATGCACAGAGGTATTATGAGGACCAAACAAGATAATGCATCTAAACAGTTTAGTATAGTGCTTGGGACATTGTCAGTAGCCAAGAAAAATGATCAGTGTTGGTGCCTGTTGAGTGGCTGCGAAGTCCCTAAACTGACCGCTAATCCTCCTGTAATCCTGAACCTTCATATTTCTTCTAGGTTGATTCTGCTCTAAATAGCAAACTAGAAGCAGATATAGTGCTTATGAGATCAATTATTGAGTATCAATATTCATTGTTGTGCTTATGTGAGAACACACGGGCTCCATTTTTTACTTGTCACCAAGACTATACCCCTAGGACATCCCAGGAGTTGAAATTCCCTGGCCTTTTCTCTGTTAGACATGTACTCTATTATTTAATCACCTAACATTGTTACCTTTGTGTCCAGAGTGTTTGTCATAGGCCACACAAGGCAAAAATTCTTCTCTTATTTGTATTTCTGCCCTAAGTCCCTATTAGCTCCTCTATCCTGATAAATTCAACTTGTTCTAGTAAACATCTCAAGTACCTTTTATATCCACACCCCTCCACTCATTTATTCATTCTTCCAACAACTATTTACTGGGTACCAACATAGGCCAGCTTCAGTCTAGGCACTAAGGATAAAGCTTTGTAAAAGACAGACATGGTGCCTGTCCTTACCCAGCATTTATTTTAATGGAGGAAGAAAATGAACACAATGTCAAGTAAATAAATAGTATCAAGTCATTCCAGAGAGGCAAAAGCATGGTCAAAAAATTGGGACAGGGTACTTTGATGAAGAGTAACAAGGTAGAAGTAAAGAAACTAGGTACTCAAGAAGGCTTCTCTGAGGGGATAGTTGAGCTGAAATTTGAAGAGCCATCTAAGTGAAGAAGGGAAAGTATTTCAGGCAAAGGTCCTAAGGACTAAAGTTTCAAGAAACTGAAAACAACCAACCAACCAACCAGAGTACTGCCATTAAATAACAGTAAAGGAGAAGAGGCACCTGGTGGTTCAGTCAGTTAAGCGTCTGCCTTTGGCTCAGGTCATTATCTCAGGGTCCTGGGATTGAGTCCATGTTGGGCTTCCTGCTCAGCGGGAAGTCTGCTTCTCCCTCTCTTTCTCCCCCTCTACACCTCCCCCTGCCCCGGATCATGTGCGTTCTCTCTCTCTAAAATAAATAAAATCTTGGGGAAAAAAAAGAAAAAAGAAAAAAAAGAAAGAAAAGAAAAGAAAAAAGAAAAAAATGAAAAGAGTAAGGGAGCAAAGTCAGTAAGTGGACGGAGTAATAAGTGTTGGCAACAGCCCATTTATGTACTGTGTGGGAGTTTAAATTTTATTCTAAAACCTGGAGTAGATGCAATGCTAAGCAAACTTCACCATCTTTCTTGAGCTTTCTCCCCAGCCTGGTCCTGCTTCACCTTCTGATGGTGAGCATACCTCCCAAGTCTTGATTTTAAACTCAGTCCCTCCCCAGCATCCCAACCCCACAAGTCTGGAGCAAAGTGGATTATAGAGGAATGTTTCTGAGGACATTTCATTGTATCCATCTTTCCTTGGTGCCAGAACCAGCTAGTGATTTAGTAATTAGTTGCCCCTGAAGTCAAAATAAAGGTATAAGAGAAGATTTGCATCTAATACAGATAAAACTTACATACAATTAAAAACAATAAAGAATCTAGTGTATATTAACAAAAAAGTTATATCAATACATAATAAAGGCCCTAAAAGAAAGCATTGATCTTATAGTATGAGATCAATCAGGGCAAGTTTCCTAAGATATGGGCTGAAAGACTTGGAACATTTGGACTCCCTGTGAAGATAGCACAGAACATTCCAGAGTGGCCTTTATAGTAATAACACAGCTTGTTTTGACCTTTCCTTTCTCACCTGGCATTTGACAGTCAACACGTTTGAGTGCTTACTAGGTAATGTTCTAAGGGCTTTGCCAGTGTTTGGTTAACAGACTGGTTTGTGACAGGTCTACCTGAAGTGCAATGATTTTTTTTTTTTCAGAGTGGAAGTTGATAAAATAAAAATACTTTTCTTAAAAATGTAGTATCCCCTGCTTTTTTCTTCAGAGACCAAAATCATCTTTACGTTTTGTCTTATTTGGTTTAAACCTTAACGTGATTGAGTAGAAAGAAGCTGGATAAGTAGAGAAGCTTTAGAAATCTTTTTATTTCCCAACTCATGGGAAGAGAGGAAAAGTAATGCTTTTCTTAGTTTCAGTAAGAGATGTCCACTCAACATCACTAAAAATAACTAAACTCTCAAATGTCTTATATGGCCTGTTTTCTCTAAGGAATAGTTCTTCTGCTATTTCAGAGGGAGATTTTGAAAAAGCACCTATGAGTGACAAATCATAATGGATTGCACTCTGAACCATGCATCCAAGCAAATAAAACTGGCTTTCAAACTTTAATTGATCAAACCTCACAGCAGTCATCTGGACTCCATGCTTGCTTCTAAGCTTGATGGTAATAAAGACCTTTCAGGGACAAAAATATAATGCAAACTGTGGGCCAATTTTGTTTGTGTTATTGGGCCCTCCTTGACTGCAATCCTTTTTCATTACTGTATTGTTACAGGACCCACAGCTAAGTCACCGTGTGCAAGTGCAGTCAGCCAGGGGAGGAGGCAGAGAGACTGAAGACCTCTTTACTAATTTGCCTCCCCCCACCCCAGCAGGAGTCCTTGTTCTTCTATGTTCCTTTAGCAAATAGGACTCGAATACTTGGACCTGTGGCTGTGGATTTCTTCCTTTCAGTTGAATGTTCCTCAAAACACTTGTGCTACATACATGACCATAGTTTATACAGATTTAAAATCTGTGGCTTAGAAGGTTGGGTGGCAAAATGGGGTGGAATGATGGCAGGGAGATGAAGATTATGGAATTAGGAAGGACCAGTTTGATACAACTCCCAGAAAAAGGGTCTTAAGTACTTTGGAATGGGAGTAGAAAGACCCAACAAGGGATTTAGAGTCCAGTCAGATCTGGGTGGGAATCCTACTGCTGAAAATTGTGTGATCTTGGACAAGTCAATTCACCTGTCTGAAGCTTAGTCTCTTGACTGACGTTGGATATAATTGAATGTAGTCAATGGCTTCAAGTGTGTAAACTGCCAAGAAGAAGAAAGGCCTATGGATATGTGCTAACTGTCCTGTTAATATCTTTAGTTCAGTTGTAGAGCTCGTCCAAATGTAGGCAGAATAGAGACGAACATGATTCCTGAGCTAATGTCTTTCTTATAAATATATGTAGCAGTATGAATTTTAGTCTGCAGTTCAGTAAAGCAATAACACATTCCTGGTCTTTTTATAAATATCCTATTTCTCTTTTTCCGGACTATCACATGTCTACTTGTTAGGAGTGAGAACTATCGGATTTCTATACTTTTAAACAAATAATCTAATTTTGCATCTCCATCTTACAAGAATGGGAGGTTGAACTTGCACATTCTTAGAAGCCATTCCCTACTCTAGGTTTTTTGTTCTGTGTTCTGGGGCTTTGTGCCATGCCAAAATATTGTCCTCCTCCCCTTAGCTGCTGCTGTTTATCCACAGTCCTGCCTTTTTCCTATATCCATGACCCTTTCAGGTTTGGTGGCTCTGGGCAGTTTCTAAGTTTCACTGGGAGCACAGGACACTTTAGTGAGGATGAGCATCTCCTGTTTGAGGTCGTATGTACCCTGCAACCATTCTGCTAGCTCTCAGCTTTACCGTAAAGGATAGGAGATGTTCAGACCCTACCCCACAGGTGTATTCTCCTTCCCTCAGCTTCGTCCAGGCTCCTCTGCTTTTACCAAGAAACACTCTTTCCTTCCCTTCTACCTCCTTTCAAAGCTCTGAGTATCCTCAAAAGTCTTGGATTTTGGAGGTAGGGGGAGGATGCAGAAAGACCTACATTTCTGTTTCCTGTGAACCTCCTGGGAGGCAGTGAAATACAGAGGCAGCTATTTGAATGGGGAGGGGGAGGTACAACCAGAGAGAGAAAACATCCTGATATCATAATATTTAAAAACAAGTTGGCCAGCTGTATTATTAAATATCGTGCGCCAATGAATGTTTCTGTGGTTAAAGAAGAAGGAGTTGGAGGAAGAGGAGAAAGACAAGAAAGAGGAGGAGAAAGAGCAGAAGGAGCAGGTGAAAGAGGAGGAGGAAGAGGACAGAACAGAGACACACTGAGGTCCAAGGATGTTGGTTTAAGTAAGGAACACTGACATCATTCAGAATACTAAACTAGCTGATGGGCTTTCAGTTCCCTGCTATGCTCTAATTCTTAAGACAAACTCTCTAAGTACTGGAAAATCTCTGTTGAATTATTCAACACTTCCATAATGTTTTCCTATTATATCAAGTCACTTTCTCTACCATCTGGGTCAGTCCCTACTACTGGAGTGCTTAGTTATCACCATTTATTGATGGATTTCTAAAATAATACCTAATGTTTTTGAATTTGCAACATTTTATTATTGGTTTGGCTTAATAAACACATGTCCCTTTCCTTCCCATACACTATAAATAAAGTTCTGTGTAGCCTAGAATTTAATTCATCACGGATCTCATAGGGGAAAATTGAAAATAAATTATGCATGGCTAATTAAGAGGAGTGAATAAATTCTGATAAACCCAATATGATAAAAAACCAAGCAACCATTAAAATTCACTGTGTAAAGGAATAGCTAAAATAAACATATCTGTTATGACCCTTTTTTGTTATATTTATATACACATATATTGTATATATGTGTATATTCTAATGAAATATTTTCTGGACAGCTCAGTTATATTTTATTTGTTTTTCTTGTTTTTGATTTCCTAACATGCCCTATAAAATATAAACTAATGTTAAAAAATGAGAAAACCATTATATGCTCTTGTGAAAATTGCCCAAAACATACAGAAATTACTGGAGTCGCCATAAGCCATTGCAGCTCAGAGATGTTAGTCACAGTTGGGACAAGCTGTGTTCCTGTCTCAGTTTTGTTCAATAGTGAGTGTTTGGTCTCAGCTAGGATACTAAACCTCTTTTTATCCTAAAAACTTGGGATACTACTTTCTACCTTGCATTTGGAGAATTGAATAAGATGAAACATAAAATTTTTGTATATAATCAACCACCTAGTAGGTCAGTGATAAACATTTGTTTTCTGCTCTTCCTGGCTGTTAACGAGGTACACCATGCGGAACAGTAGAAAGAGCAGAAGATCCCCAATCAGAGAGAGCTGAAATCAAATGAAAGCTTTGCAAATGTTTGATATGCCTTAGGGCACAGTCTCCAGTATCTCTGAGCTCCTGTTTCCTCATCTATAAAATGACGGTAATTGTTCTCCCTCCCTCCGAGGGAGGCCTAGGGATTATATAAAATGATGTATATAAAGAACCGAGAATAATACAGGACTGAACATGCAGCAAAGGGTCAATGTCTTTCCCAGCCATTAAAGAGCTAACATTTAAATGAAAAATGGTAGAGTCCACTACAGGGGTGGCAAGGATAAAGGGGCTCATGGGTGAGGGAGGGTCCAGGAGCGATGGAGAGACTTTGTTGGAAAACAAAGCAGGCCAAGAATTGTGACGTTAAAAGCGACCTAGATAGTGTTTGAGATTCCAAAGCTTCAGCGAGTGAGCCCGCTAAGCCTCATTACTGATTCCATGTACTTGCAAAGAATATGATCTACATATTTCAAAATAGACTTTTCATCTATAATTATCTATTCTTTGATTTATTTTAGTCACATTTAAATTATTTTTAAGTTTTAAATAACTCCAAAGGATATTATAAGATTTTCACTTCAATTAAAAGGAGGCATGGGGGCGCCTGGGTGGCACAGCGGTTGGGCGTCTGCCTTCGGCTCAGGGCGTGATCCTGGCATTATGGGATCGAGACCCACATCAGGCTCCTCCGCTGTGAGCCTGCTTCTTCCTCTCCCACTCCCCCTGCTCGTGTTCCCGCTCTTGCTGGCTGTCTCTATATCTGTCAAATAAATAAATACAAAATCTTTAAAAAAAAAAAAGGAGGCATGGGTTTTTAAAATATATATATATGAAAAAGGAAGAGTTTTCAATCTTCACAGGCAGGGGAAGAAATTTTAGAAGGCGGAAGACATCCCAAAGTAAATTTTCAGTGCCCTATCTACAGGAAGTATCTGTCCAGATAAGTCTTTCTCTTCATCAGGTCTCTCATTTTTGCAGATGGGGAAGGTGAGGGGTAGAACAGGTCGTGTTTCATTCAGAGCTACACAGTAACTGAAGGCAAGCACCAAAAATTAGACTGTCAGCATAATTTTTGTGACATCATTGCACATCCCTATTTCTGTGTTTTTCTATTTCTCGCTTATTATAGTTATATAACATGCATATATACACGTAGATTCATATATGTGTGTGTCTATATGTACGTATAATTGGTACTCATGTGTCCTATATACACAAATTGTGTATGTGTATGCGTGCATCTAGAGAGTGTGTAAGGAGGAGACAGGGAGGAACAAAGAAACTTTCCTATGAGAGATTGTTAGTCCATACCCTAAATTAGCGTAATATTTGACAACCCTCTTTAAAACTGCTTAAGGCAATGTAGCTTTTAAGCATGTACATTTTATGCCCGGTCATATAATTATTCCCACATTGAGCCCCTCTAAAACAGCCTCTTCCATTGTTTGACATATTTGCATAGAGTCCCTCTATGTGGTTTCTCTCTGTTTCGTCCTGAAAGCCCGGGCTGTGAATAGCAAAGTAGGGGAGGCTGTGCCTGGCTTGCAGAGTTGCCAGTGGAGAAATTGTAATTTGTATTGATTAGTAAATTTACCCTCTTCAAAGGCATATCAGAAAGCCCCACCGCCGGAGTCAGAGTTTCTGCTGTATTAGTTCAAGGGCACTGTTGAGAGAAAGAATGTGTTTTCAGTAAGATTAAGTCCTCCGTCTCAAAAAGAGGAAGAACGTCCTGAAGCGTTGCTTAAAATAGTCAGCACTTTCTCAACCAAAGACAAGATACGCCGGCAGAGCTGGCTCACTTGTTTTAGGCACCAGGGCTGCCGTTTGCCTTTCTCTGGATCGTAACCTTGGAAGCAAGCCACAAGTCCCAGAGTGTGAGACAGCAGAACGGCCTGACCCACTGGGAGGAAAGAGATTGCCTGACCGGAAGTGACAAGACCTGGGTTTTGGTTCCCCATCTGCCATTTACTAGGGGTGATGAAGGCAAGTCACACACAAACTTCATTTGTAGGTTTTCCGTGTGTAGAAAGCCAAGGGTTTCTAGCATGGTATGGAAGGAGCACAGAATGGCGTAGATCCCTTTTCCCACAGGTGTCGCCCACGTGATTTGCTTTGCTTGGAACATTCAGTGATTCCCCAAGAGTGGTTCCCAGACTAGCACCACCAGCAGCACCTGATCCTATGAGAGTGTGTTCATTATGCAGATGCTCAGGTCCACCCCAGACTAAGCCATTAGAAACTCCAGGAAAGGGGCTCAGGGATCTGTTTTTGCCATCCCTCTAGCTGATTCTGATGCCTTTGAGATCCACTGCCCTGCGTAGCTCCAATTTACTCCTTCCTAGGGAAAAGCTTCTCTGTCCTCTGCCACTAGATCAAGTTCCCCCATCATGGACTATTTTGCCAGATACCATTTACAGTTAACTGTGTAAGTATTTAATTGCTCCACAAGGCCATGTCTGTGTCTGTGTTGGCTCCTCATTGTACAACCATCCAGCAAAACCTGCCACACAATAGGCACACAATAACAATTTGCCATTTCAATGAAGCTAATAACCTTCAACAAACTGCTTAAACTCACTGAGACTCGATTTACTTCTCTTTAAAATGGGAGCAATAAAACATACTTTGGAAGATGGTGCATAAGTTAGTTAAGAAATTATAAATTCAAATATCAGGCAACAAACTCCATGTCTTTGTGTGTGTGTGTGTGTGTGTGTGTGTGTCTGTGTGTATGATTTTTATATGCATAAAATATATACATATATATTTAAAATGTTACTTAGTTTCTCTCTGGAAACTATTTTGCAGCTGGATGTCTAATTTAATCTTAGTTTCCCTTGTGTTTCCTTCCCTGCCCTGGGGGTGAGCTTTAGCTCCCACATTTTATAATGCGCCATGGTGATATAGGGTGGGTGTAGGGAGATATCTAATCCTCCAATTTTAGGATATAGAGAGACCTGCTGAAATGCTCCTATTCTCAACCCACACTATACCCCTTTAAAATCCAACTCTTTCTGCCGTTTCTTTGATTTATTTATTTAGAAATCTATCAGCAAAGGTCATATAATCCTATCTGCCTAGGTCCAGTTGTACCCATTCTGTCCTGAGGTCTTGCCTGAACATTGGGACACTATGCTAAGGATACAGGTTACCCCCNGTCCAGTTGTACCCATTCTGTCCTGAGGTCTTGCCTGAACATTGGGACACTATGCTAAGGATACAGGATACCCCCCGCTCTACAACCCAGAAACTTCTCTCCTCCCAACCCCCATCTCTCATCCCTTCAGTCCCAGGAAACTCTTTCACTTCAGGCTAATCTCTCTCCCTTGATGGTTTTACCTAATACCCTATAACCAGTCTCCTGGATTCTTTCTCCCTTACTTTTGGACATTATTCTCTAATGATAAATTCTTTCTCCATTCTGGGACTTAAGTTTTTGGAGACAAAAGCCAGGAAAACTGGAAAACCCTTCTAATTTTTTACCCTTTCATTCTCTTTCTGAGACAGTGGGCTCAAGGATTTCCGCCTGAAGTGGGGTTTGATTTTCTATCAGAATAGTAGCCCTCTGGGGCGCCGGGGTGGCACAGCAGTTAAGCATCTGCCTTCGGCTCAGGGCGTGATCCCGACGTTCTTGGATCAAGCCCCACATCAGGCTCCTCCACTATGAGCCTGCTTCTTCCTCTCCCTCTGCCCCTGCTTGTGTTCCCTTTCTCGCTGGCTGTCTCTATCTCTGTCAAATAATTTAATTAATTAATTAATTAATTAATTTAAAAAAAAACAGAATAGTACCCTCCACACCAGTGATTCCTAAATGGGGAACATTTCCCCNGACTTAAGTTTTTGGAGACAAAAGCCAGGAAAACTGGAAAACCCTTCTAATTTTTTACCCTTTCATTCTCTTCCTGAGACAGTGGGCTCAAGGATTTCCACCTGAAGTGGGGTTTGATTTTCTATCAGAAGAGTAGCCCTCCGGGGCGCCAGGGTGGCACAGCAGTTAAGCATCTGCCTTCGGCTCAGGGCGTGATCCCGACGTTCTGGGATCAAGCCCCACATCTCCTCCACTATGAGCCTGCTTCTTCCTCTCCCTCTGCCCCTGCTTGTGTTCCCTCTCTCGCTGGCTGTCTCTATCTCTGTCAAATAATTAAATTAATTAATTAATTAATTTTAAAAAAAACAGAATAGTACCCTCCACACCAGTGATTCCTAAATGGGGAACATTCCCCCCCAAGATATCTGGTAATATCTGGGGACTATTTTGATTATCATCACTTTAGGGGGATGTTCTACTGGCTTCTGGTGCGTCGAGGTCAGTGGTGCTACCAAGCATGCTACAGGGGACAAGCCTGCCAGCACTACAAAGTGCTAACAGGTCCAAAATTTTCATACTCCCATGCCCACTTTGAGTCACCCTGCACCACACGAAGCTATGTACTGAATACTGTGAAAAGTTACATAGAGCAGGTGTTCGGTAAATAATGTTTTACTTTAAATCTTTGTTCCTTCCATCCTTTTTACCTTCGCAACCTTGACCAATTGGAGAAACTTCAGAAGTTTTGTTTTGTTTCTAGCTTTGGCATGGAGGACCAGTGCTAGTCTCCAGCTGTGCCTTAGTGAGTGTGTTTGCATACCACACTTATGAGTTGTTCTTCCTGTCTTAAGAGCTTTATATTTCATTCTCTCCATTGTCCTGATGGCACATTAATGTATTAAGCATCATTGAGTCCCTCTGTACTAAAGAAAAAGTGGGACTGAAGATTGCCCTTACTTCCATGTATTCACAATTACATGAGAGAAATAAATATACTCCAAAGATAAAGCGTGATGGGTTTGGCCAAAGAACTAAGTAAAAAATGCTAAGGAAGCAGGAGAGAGGACCATGAATGCCAAGTGAACATCCGAGGGGCGAGGAGACAGCAGGACTTAGCCATCTGGATGGGTGAAAAAGAGAGGACACTGAGTTGCAGCGAGTAGGAATTTTCAATGACAAAAATGCGGGGTGGGATATGTCAGGCAAGGGTATCATGCAGCCAAGACACAGAGATGGTAAAAATGATTAGAGGTAGGCAGGCAAGGCAGAAAATGTGTGCAGTTCAGTGTAACAGAAAATCCAGAGCCTCTTATTCAAAAGCAGGAAAGGGGTAGCATGAAAGGCATTAAAATGTAAGACTCTTGGGATGCCTGGGTGGCTGAGTTGGTTAAGCATCTGCCTTCCGCTCAGGTCAGGATCCCAGAATCCTGGGAACCTCCCGCATCAGGCTCCTTGCTCAGCAGGGAGTTTGCTTCTCCCTCTGCCTGATGCTCCCTCTGCTTGTGCTCTTTCTTTCTCTCTCTCTGACGAATAAATAAATAAAATCTTAAACTATATATATATAGTTTATATATAGTATATATAATATACATAGTATTATATAGTATATATATAGTATTATATATAGTGTATAGTATATATATAGTATATATGGTATTATATATAGTATATATATTATATATACTATATGTATAGTATATGCATAGTGTGTGTGTGTGTGTATATATATATATATAATTCTTTTCCTTTCTACTGCATTCTTTCTCCCGACCTTTAATGGTGATTTTTGTTGTTGTTTATTGTTACAGCAGCTGTGGTATAGGTTAGAATCAAACAGGTAAAACTAAAGAGTGAGTAAGAAAAATGAGGTGGTTTAGACTGTCTGGAATTGCATGGGTATGAAAAAGAAGGTCACAGGATGGGCATTTCAAAGTAACTGCCATAAGGTAACCTCNCTGCCATAAGGCAACCTCAGATGGGAATTTAGAGAATGGGAAAACCTGAGTGGAGGAGAAAATGTGAAACTGAATAAGGGAGTGTAGTAGGTACAAAGGAGAAGAAAGTTCAGCTCTCCAAATAATGTCTTGAAAAAAATGCTGTGGATTGGGTTAAGTCTGTCAGTAACTGAAGTAGTCAAATTACTTTTTATAATAAAATTAGATATTTTTAAGTATAGAGAGTCACTGTTTAGTACTATCTGCTGATTGCAAAACATGTATTGCTTGATAAATCTGCATTGTAATTTTGCAATTGTAAAATCAATTAAAATTAGTTTGAACATGAAACAGAATTTTAAAACCTTATATAAAAGCATTACTATTGTTCATATTCCCTGTTGGTATCCAGGGATCTGCAGTAATATTTTTACACTGTGGAAACACTAGTGTATACACTTCTCTCTCTCTCTCTTTTTTTTTCCCCAAATTATCTACAAATACTTCCTAAATGCATAGTCTTAATCTACATCCTGTTTTGTGGCTATATAATTACCCATAGAATACATGGATACTGATTTTTTAAGCCTTTCCCCATTGGGATAACTGGATTTGTTTCCTCGGCCTTCCTATGTATGTATATATCCACATACAAAATTTCAGGAAACTTCAATTTTTCACACATATAATTTTATCCTTTTTGATATTTAAGCACTCTTTTGCAGGGGATTTTATTGGGAGGCGGCAAGACAACTTAACCATTCTTCTCATCTAAAAATAAAACCAAACTCACATAAATTACCATTCATAGAATAAAAACATAACAAAACAAACAAAAAAGAATGAGCTCTAACCCTGCTAAGAACATAAACTGGGTTTAAATTACAGAGAGAACCAATCCAGGTGATGGCTAGTCTTTGAAGACAATTGTTTTAAGGAAAAACCCCAATATTATCAGAAACATTTCTAATGAAATAGTATAGTCCAATGCCCTGAAGGTGTTTTCATTGTCAATTTTATAAAAGAAAGCTCCGATTTTACAGAAAATGAATTTCTTTAGAATTTGCGTTGAATTACAGTTTTAACGGGAACTTCCATACTTGAACTCATCGCCATTTGATGGGGCAATTTTCAGTTAGTGTAATTAGCCACTTCAGTTTAGTAACGGATGTTACCAGGCCTCAAAGACGATGGTTTTAGAGAGGAGAAAGCAGAATGCATTCAGAGGAATGAAAACAAAAAGACTAGGCTTGATGCACGAAGGAGGTAAACAGTTTAGAAAAAACATCAATATTGCTTGCTTGCGCAATTATTCACTGGAACACCATCTTGGAGTACAAGGTCATATTTAAGTGGCAATAATACATCTGAAATAGTTCATTTAACAAAGAGAATCAGTATTACTGAGTCCAAGGTAGCTATCAAACCTTGTTTAACTACTTCAGAACACAATATTGAGAGGGAAAGCTTTAAAGTGAATGCCCATTTATCCAGTTCTTCATCAAATGAAAATCCCGTTTCTCCAAGTTAAGATTTTTGAATTGGGCTCTTATCAATGCCATAAATTTCATCAGTGGCAATTCTTTTTGAAGTACGGAGCTATTCAAGATTTGAACATGGAGGATTCGCCTCTTAATGGGGAATGTACACCTGCATTTCATTGCAAAGATGAAATGTCACCAAGTTATTCTAGGCAGAAGGTGGGTGTATTTATTTATTTATTTATTGGTTATGGATATTTACAAAATGGAGAAGATAAAGATTATTGCTGATTATTTGGGGGATAGGAAATTTCAGATACATTCAAGAAAAGAATATATATATTTCATGCTCAGAGGATCCCTGGTAAAATGCAAGGATTTTACATGGTTTTCTTTATTCTCTCCCCCTTTTTTGTCTTTCAAAAAAATGGACAAGCAGTAATACGAAAGTGGTGGTATTAACACTTAGCATCTTCCCACTTAATAAAAAAAAGCCAGAAACTTTTAGGAACCATACTCATGAAGAAAGAAGAGATTATTCCAACCTCACATATATCACTAAATTTCTACCTAAGTTTTGTCATCTGCTATTCTGAGGTTTGGCCATGATCGTAAGAAGACTCAAATAATTATTATGTAGATAATGATTATTATCTAAACATTTACATAATTATAATTTTATTTCTCCTTAGGAAAAAAAAAAAGATCAAGGTCGGTCAGATTATTGAATCAGACATGCAGTTTCTATTTACCTGTCTGCTGGCAATTCCAAAGTGAGAAAATAGTATATTTTTCTTCTTGACAGAGCTGGCCCTTAGGAGAAGTTTATTTTTCTTCTTCCCAGTTTATTGAGATATAATTGACATATAACATTGTATGAGTTTAGGGTGTACAATGAGTTGATGTGATAACATGTATATTGCAAAATGACACCACCATAGTGTTGGATAGTATGTCCATCACACAATTACTATTTCATATTTGTGATCAGAACATTTAAGATCTACTCTGTTCGCACCTTCCTGGTGTATACAATACGGTATTAATAACTATAATCTCCATGCTGTACATTCAATCCCCAGAACTTATTTGGCTTGTAACTAGAAGTTTGTACCTTTTGACCACCTATCTTCCCATTTCTCCCACTTCCCAGCCCCTGGTAATCACCTTTCTACTCTCTATTCCTATGAGTTTGGCTTTTTCATT
The DNA here is from genome assembly GCF_002007445.2 of Ailuropoda melanoleuca. NCBI lineage: Eukaryota > Metazoa > Chordata > Mammalia > Carnivora > Ursidae > Ailuropoda > Ailuropoda melanoleuca. The sequence goes on along the minus strand of NC_048233.1, from coordinate 69,825,981 downwards.
CCACCTATAAGTGATATCATATGGTATTTGTTTTTTTCTGAGAGCAGACCTTTCTTTCTTTTTTTTTTTTTTTCCCTTGCCCATCATAGGAAAGGATATCTCTGCTTGGAACTAACTGATGGGCTTCTGAGGAAGCTCTGTGTTTCCAGTGGTACCATTGAGACATGACATGAACAAATCCCTAGTATTGTGCAGAGACTCTGTTCTTGGCCTTATTGCAGTCAAAGTGCTTTCACTTATTTGTTCTGTGATCTTGATAATAAGATATAATTTCATTGGGATTACAGTTATGTTCCACTAAGATATTAAAAGCAGTTAATGTCCATTGATTGAAACATGGAATTTTTCCTTTTTATAACTATTAATGGTTATATATCATCTTAAAATACAGATACAGATGTTTAGGGGTGGAAATAAATATATATGTTATATATATAAATAATATATTAAATATAGATACAGATATATATATTAAAAGATATATATCTGTATATATTAAATATATAATATACAGATATTAAATATAACATAATATAGATATTATATAGATATTACATAGATATTAAATATCTATATATTAAAATATATATCAATATATAGATACAGATATTTTGGGGTGGATATATATATATTAGTTATGTGTGTGTATATATATATATATTATCTGGGAGAAGATATGAACTTCATATATATATTTATATTGTGTGTGTGTGTGTGTGTGTGTATTATTTGGAGGAAGATATGAACTTCAGTTGACACTGGGTCCTAATCTTCTGCCCAGGGGAAGGAATCCTACCATATAATCTTGAGTCTCTCTCCTATAACTTATATTAGTTAGCTTCTTTTGCCTGATAAATTGCCTCAAGCTTACAGGCTTGAAATAATAAACACTTATTTAGCTCACAATTCTGTGAGTCAGTAAATTGCCCTGAGATTAACCAAATTGTTAGTTTTGTTCACTTATGCATTTTGGTCATTTGCTGAGTCAGTATGGAAATGAGGCTGGATATACAAAAATGAATAGAATCAAATATGGGAAGTCTACTTAACCCAGCCTTTGATTACATCAGGAAAGACCTCTTTAAGGAATAACCAATTAGACTGATTCCCGAAAAAGTGAAAACAAGTTTATAGTGAAAACAAGTGGAAATGGGCTATACAAAGTATTTGAGGCAGAGAGAACAGCAGTTGGAAAGAATGGAAACAAGAAAAAGCATGATATGTCTTAAAAATTGAAAGTATTATGTTTCTTTAATTTTTTATATCATCAGTGCACCATTCATTCTATGTCAGATATTTTGGGGAGGGTATTACTATAGAATCTATGGTAAACACCCCGATTTTCAGAAATTATAAAATGTGAAGCAAAGAGCCACTTGTATGTCAGAAAATGAAATATTTAAATATAGAGGGGTTGCATGGGAATGAAGCATAGTAAGGGGTGAGGATATGTAATCAACAGGGCATAATCAATACATTTCCATCCCAGGGCAATGGGATGATAAGAGGATAGTGGTTTGCTTCAAGGAGAGTGCTGTGTTCAAATATGAGTTAAAGAAACATATTCATTTGTACACACTCTCAATGTAAAGACCTGATTGGCCAGGGGCAATCCTAAAGTTTGAGCAATTGGATTAATGGCCTGTGATAATACTGACTAAAGATATTGGTTTCCTGGGTGAAGGTGGAAGAAGTGATATGGAGGAAATAGATTAAAAGTCTATTTAGAAAGTAAAATTAAAATATTTGAAAATTGATTAAACTTTAGAACACTTTATTATCAATTCCTCAACCATTGTCATCTTGCTTGCATTCTGTTTTAGGATTCCATTTATCCTAAAGCCAGTACCATTTTATTTCTCAAATCCTTCCATTTTGGAGCACACACACACACAGACACACACACACACACACACACACACACACACACACACACTTCAGAGAAGCATGCTTGATCAAAGCAGGTCTCTCACTCCCCTTTCCCTTAGTCTCAGTCAAGGCTTCAACAATCTTTCTACACGCCCTCCTCAACCAATCTGCCAATCTCAGGTGAGTTACTGTGATTGACATGAACTTTGGGCAGAAAGCAGAAGGAACAGAAGGGAGTTGCATATACTGCTTTCTCCTTTTGGGGGGGTTCTCTTTTTGGAGGGTCACTCCTTGTTGGGTTGGAGAATCAACTTGTCCAAATACATAAGACATATAGACAATGGCGGATAGGAGTGAGTGGACATCAACTGGAAATAAGCAGCAGACAACATTTTGGAATAATGGAAAATCCTAAAACTGCATGGTGGTGATGATTGTAAATCCTAGAAATTCACTAAAAATCATAGACTTTTTTATACTTGCAATAGGTGAATTTTATCGTATGTAATTATACCTTAGCAAGATTGTTTTTTAAAAGAGACCACAATTGTTTGTTGCTATTCAAGTTCTAGATATTTCCATGAACCTAATTTTAATGCTTACCTAAAATACTTACTGTATTTCCTATAACTTTGTCTATTTTGGCCTAACCAAGCCAGTGACTTCAAAACTAACACATTTTTTAGAGATTTTTGTGATAAGGGACTTTTTGTCCAATAGATTTGGGGTAAACAAGAACACCACTAACAAGGGACTATGAATCATATGCTTACCATGGATGAGACTGTCTTCTGGATGCTGATTATTTAGCAATGAACAAAACAGACAATCTTTGCTCCAATTAAAATTGCACTTTATAGAATTTATTGATTAGTTTGTGACATTTATAAAATATCTGTAGAAAGTTTGGATCTAGGTTGCCATGTGTATTATTAAAATTGCTCCACCTCTCAACAGCCCTTTAAAAATACAAAAGTTGAGAGGCTTTTTAGTGGTGGGTATCCTAATTAATCTCTCTACCACAAATGAAATTTTTCTTCTAATCTTTTCCATTCTCGGTGTGTATTTGTGTGTGTGTGTGTGTGTGTGTGTGTGTGTGTTGCTTGGGTAGAAAAGTGAGAAGCAAGTCATTTTATGACTATAAATTGTTATGGATAGGATTATCTTCTATAAAAGCATCTTCATCCTGCTGGACAATAGACACCTGTAGTTGGGTTTCATAAAAGTAAAGAGATCTAGATTTTAAAATATAACTGAAATGTTAAAAGGTCACCCCCTTCCCCAGGTGTATTTCCTGATCAAAAATACTTTGCCACATGTATGTAAAGTTTCCCTGTGTTTTACCTGCTTACCAGGGGCCACATTTTGGAGAGAAGTTCAGACACAAGAAAGAGAGATGGGTCGAGAGAAAGTTAAATCCTCAGTTAAGAAGCAAGAAAATAAAAGATCATGCAGTTTAAGAAACTTTAGGAGGTTTTAGAGGATGTACAATAGATTTCTCAAAAGCAACACCAGTGCCATTTTGGGGCAGATAATTTTATTTTCTTCTGAGGGACTGTACTGTGCATTGTAGGAGGCTTAGCAGCGTCCCTAATCGTTACTGATTTGATATCAGTAGCACCTCTCCCCAGCTATAACGATCAAAAATGTCTCTGAATATAGCCCAACATTTAATGAGGGCCCAAATCACCTCTCTCTATCCACTCTCCCCACCCTGCACCTGTACCAACTTAGTGGTGTACCATGAATGGCTATGTCCAGTTATAGGGTAAGCGTGTGTCCTGGTTTGCCTGGAAAAGACCTGGCTTATTCCTGTTATCCTCGCATAATTATTAAAAATGATTGTTTCCCTTTCAAAATTATCTCTTTATAGCATGAAGTACATGAACAGTCTAATGATAGAATACTTTCCCTTAATCTGCACTATGGTTATGGAACAATACTGAGGTTTTTATAGGTTCTCAGTGATTGGAGAGGTTGGCTTTCCCATAGCTTTTTTCGCCCCCCCTCGTAAGGCCAAGTAGGAGTTGGCTTTATCAGTGTTGGGTTGGGAGTGTTAGCTTTGGATTGCCATCTTTCTAAAAATCTAAATATCCCTTTCTCTTAGTGGCAGGCCGTGCTGTTTGACAGTGGTGGTGGAATTGTTATGCATGTACAAATGTACATTAAAGCTCCTTGCATCTTTTTTCTTTAGAAAGTTGAGCTGTCATCAAAGTGCCCTTTGGGACCCTCAGAGGACATGGGCAAGATGTCCATTTTCAGGGAACAGCTAGTGCCCCTAAGCACTCTTGAAGACCTGCATAGTCATTAAGGGGTACAGGCTGAACATCAAAGTAAAGGCAGTACTAGAGGCAAGGATCCGGACAAGAACCAGAAAAAAGAACTAGTCTAGGAGCACACATTTAACTCATAAGAGCAAGGCAATGACAGAAGGTCCTAATTCCAAGCATCAACTACTAGATCCATCCATCAGCTTGGTTGCATGATTTAAAAATAAAATGTCGGTTGTTGATACCTGTTGCCTTCAGGTTTTTCTGGTGAAGACGCCTCAGCCCAGGAGAGCAGTTGCTAATTCATTCAGATGTTTTATCCTCCTTCATCCCTCTCTTGAAGACCTTTGGCTTACTCTGTTTCCTTTAAAAAATTAAAACAACAGACAATTCCCAGGGCCATATTTTTATGTCATTTGCTTTACTCCTTTGCAGCAGAAAAATAAAGATAAATTGGAAGAAAATACAACAAAGTGAGAAAGTGTCCAGAAAAGCTGTGATTCGTCTCCAGTGTTAGCTATTTTGTGTGTGATTTATCGGAATATAATTTTATATGCAGAAAAATGCACCCATTAAATTAGATTAGGAGGAAATGCAGCCATATTTTGCAATCTGTCCATCTACATTATCCAGTCTGCTGCTGTGTGTCATTTTTTTTTCCACGTACTGTTTGTTAGAACAGTATTGCTAACAAATATTTGCTTATTCCTAGAAATATGTCATTCTTGTGATTACTGTTGTTTTCTACTCATGAGAAAAGTTCTGTCTTTTAAGCCTCCAATACATGTGTGGACTATTCCAACTTAGATCTTGCAGAAAACCAATTCTTCATTTTATTGATGAAACCCAACTAGAGGCTCAAATTCACACAGCTAATTAGTAGTACACTTCAGACTAGAAATCAGATATTTCTGTCCCTACTTATATGCCCTTTCCATGGACTAAAATTGTTTCTAGTAAGATAATTTTGGAGCCCTGTATATATATTTATACAAATATAAATTATGTAGTGATAGACACATCCCAGTTTGTATAGAACTTTACAAGTTTTAGGACCAAAAGTCTCATTTCCCAGGAAATCCCTCAGTCCCAGGAAAATCTGGACAGTTGGTTCGCCTGTGACACACACTTATTTCACGTTCTTTCTGTCTCTTTCATCTCACTCACACTTAACACTTGCAAGCTAGAAGCCTGAGATTTTCTTAAGCTGTATGGTGTTTGCTTTTGTTTGTTTCCCCCCCCCCCCACTTACTCTGTGCTGCAAAGTGCTGACTGTGGTTACATGAGAGGCTCTTGCCTTGGTCTCAGCCTTTAGAGGAGAATCCTCCCTCTCCTTTGACCATGTCCCAGTCCATGGGGAGAGAAGTCTTGTAGCCACCAGGATGTGGCTTTCTAGACAGCATTCCAACCATCAGGGACCCAGGAGATGATATGAACCTTTCTGGAGCCTGTATAGGCCTCTTCACTGTATGCACGTCAGTTGTGAAGGTGACCAAGAACAGCTGTTTGCAGGAGCCTGGGGAAGAAGATGTGGAAGGAACTCGAATAAGTGAATTGAGGTGTCTGTATGTCTGCACACATCTCCTGGTGATGTGAGAAGGAGCCAGGTGAAAACAGAGGGGAAGTAAAGCCAGGAGTTGGAGCCAGCTCCACCCTCCCCTTATCCTGAGTTCCTGCCCTGATTTCCAAGCCTCCTGAGAATTCTAAATTTAAATCTTGCCTTTTAGATTAGTATGAAGGGGTATTTGTCAAGAATAGGAGGCTTGCACACATTTTATTTCACAGTTGGTTAGCTTGATTTATAATTTTAAAATATTTATCCATTGGTGTTTGGGTTTACATTTGTACTATTGTCCCAGGTTCTGCAGCTCTTAAGGGAGGTCTTGACTGCTGCCTTCCCTCAGGTCAGAATTGTTCCCAATACCACCTCTAGATGTATTTAGAAATATTGGCTCTCTGAACAACATAACAATCAAATAAACTTATGATACATGAGTACCTACGATGCCTACTTTTTTTTTTTTAAAGATTTTATTTATTTATTTGACAGAGGTAGAGACAGCCAGCGAGAGAGGGAACACAAGCAGGGAGTGGGAGAGGAAGAAGCAGGCTCATATCAGAGGAGCCTGATGTGGGGCTCGATCCCATAACGCCAGGATCACGCCCTGAGCCAAAGGCAGACGCTCAACCGCTATGCCACCCAGGCGCCCCCCTATGATGCCTACTTTTTATGTCAAGGTTTCAGGGTCCATTTTGTAGACTTTGGACCCCACCTCCATTACCCTGTCTTGCCAGTAGCTCCAAGCAACTGCAGTCCCAGGGAGACTTGGTCTGCGGTGTGGAATCTCCTTTTATTCATTTATTTTTTTAAAGATTTTATTTATTTATTCGACAGAGAGAGACAGCCAGCGAGAGAGGGAACACAAGCAGGGGAAGTGGGAGAGGAAGAAGCAGGCTCATAGCACAGAAGCCTGACGTGGGGCTCGATCCCAGAACGCCGGGATCACGCCCTGAGCCAACGGCAGATGCTTAACGACTGTGCCATCCAGGCACCCCTGAAATCTCCTTTTATAAAAGTAAATAAAAAGTTTCTTCCTAGGAGAGATAAAGATAGGACTCATAACCTTGGGACAGATACGGCAGAATCTGTTTAACTACATTTCTCTAGGAAGAATGATTTTTTTCAGCATAGTTCAAGTGCAAAATAGATATTTTATGCTTTATGTTACACACATAGTTTCTCACATACATACTGTCACCTTTTAACTGTACACATTGCTGTGTCAGTAAATTACTGAGCTACTGTAACACAGTAGCCAAATCTCATAAAATCAGATAGAAGCATTAAAATAAAAATCTAACAAATAGCAGTAGCCATTCTTCCCTGAGCATTTATAATGTACCAACTCTGTGCTAAATGGCCTACAACCCCTGTCACCGTTAATTCTTGCAACAGCCAGATGACTATGTGGTTCCACTATAGAACTGAGGAAACAGAGAGGGAGGCAAACTATAAGGGGCTCTTAACTCTGAGAAACAGACTGATGGTTGCTGGAGGGGAGGTGGGTGGGCGGATTTGGGTGATGGGCATTAAGGAAGGCACTTGGTGTAATGAGCACTGGATATTATAGGCAACTGATGAATCACCAAATTCTACCCCTGAAACTGGTAATGTACTATATGTTCGCTAAATTGAATTTAAATAAAAATTTTTTAAAAAATAGTAAAATGAGAACCCAGAAAAAAAAATAACTGAGACTTTAGCATGTGTCTCTTGCCCAAGTAACATAACTTCTGTGTAGTAAGTTGCCCTTTGTCAAACCATTAGTCAATTCATCTAGGAAGTATCTACTGCAAACCTTTCATGTGTTGTGGTCTGTGCTAGGTCTTCCTAGTATGTTGGGTAAATGGACAAGAGATCAATTCTTTACGGAATTTACTATCATCTGGAAGGCTTAGGATTTGGGGGGAAATTAGAAGAGTGGCATTGAACTCAACCCTATGGGGAACAAATGTCTGCAAATGTTTTCAGGCAGAGTCAAAGCTGGAGCTGAGTCTGGAAGAAGAAACAGGTATTATCTAAGACTGATGGAACGAGGACAGATTTGTCAAGATAAGGGAAGAGCATACTCAGCATCATGGAAGCATGGACGTTTCTGGAAGGTGTAGAGAATGACAGTTACTTTCCCATGGCCCGGCTGTGGGGAGGGGAGGGTGCTATAAAGGAGGAACCGGCAAAACCGGAGCTTTCTTTTTTTAAAAAGATCAAGAACACTAAAGAAAATGTCCACAATCTAGAAAAGCCCAGTGGATTTTGTCTTTGTAAATCAATAATTAACTTGCACCACTGCAAGAAGAAATCTTGAACTCTTACCATTCTCTATAGTATCTTACAGATGGAGAAATGAAACCCAGATGTAGTTAAGTGACTTGCTTAGCTGGGAGCTAAAACTTTGTAGAGTGATACTCTTCTGAATCCTCACTCCCGAGGCTCAAGGCTCTAATGACCACCTTTGAGGCTCTTATTTTATCTTACTTTAACCCAACAAATTCAGGTCTAATCGCAGACTGGATTTTAGTGAACACATTTCCCTAGAAGACCAAACGAATGTGGATAGAATGGAATGAGGGCAATTACCTGTTTGCAAAAAATATTTATAACCACTTCATTTTCAGTGGTTATCTCATTTTTTGAATGTAAAATGCTATTATAATGATAACTATTATTTGCATCAAGAGTGTGATTTTTGAAAAGTAATCGAACTCTTATGTTAAAATCAAGACTGTCAGATTTCCCCACCCTATAGCTCTCTGCCATCACAACTCTTCTGGTCCTATTTCTAGGACCAATCCTAACTTTATATGGAAGGGATTCAGTGTTGACATTTTAGATTGACATCTCAATTTAAATAGCCAGGCTTTCGTCTCATTCCCCAAACCTGGACCCTGCCTTCAATTCTGATAGATGGGCTCTCATACTATTATGTAGCTCTGTCCTTCCTTTTCTGGTCCTCCTTAAATATGTATTCAGCTCTAAACCCCAGCCTATCATTGAACCCCACTTATTTTTCTATAGATATTGTTAGTCCAGTCATCCTGTATTTCTAAACACATATACTCATGGATGAGCCCTTTCCTTCCCTAGGATGTAACAAAACTCTGGCATACTGAGCTGTCATCTACTGTTACTTTTCAGCAGATAATGTTCATCTGGATGGACAGGGATTAATTCTGGCACCTTTCAGTTGGTATCCTCTTTTTAAAGCTTTTATTTATTTATTTATTTGGGAAAGTGAGGAGAGAGAGAGAGAGAGAGAGAGAGAGAGAGAGAGAGAACAAGTGCACAGAGGGAGAGGGAGAAGCAGACTCCCCGCTGAGCAGGGAGCCTGATGCAAAACTCAGTCCCAGGACCCTGAGATCATGACCTGAGCCTAAGGCAAATGCTTAACCAGTTGAGCCACCCAGGTGCCCCTTAAATAATATCTTTGAAAAAAAATTATATTTCAAATAGTAACTTAACTCTTACTGCTTGTGCCTGCCTTGTATTAAATCAGGTAGCATACGTCCTATAATATAGGACATGATAGCCTTTTGTTAAGGAGGGAAATGTGCAATGATAGAGATTAAGGGAGAGGTAAGGAGATTGTGTGCTGAGACTCCTTCAGGAAGGAGTTAGGGTTCCAATTTTTCATGAAATAGTCAGCTATGTAGGGGAAAAATCCATCTATCCAGAGAACACAAATGTATCACTACTCTAGAGGAAGGTTCTGTTTGCCAAGTGATTTGGAAAACCTTCTAGGCTCCCTTTATTCTTTAGATGGGGCTTCTGAACTTATCCAGCTCTCACTCTTCATGAGAAACAGTTGCCAAAGAAACCTGAAACCCTCACTCTGGGAAGATGCCCTAACCCACAGGAAATATTTGAAGACCTATAATTGTCAGGAATAACAGATGGAAACATAATATAGTGGAAAGGTTAGGATCAGATATTGTTTTATTTAGAAAGAGCCTCTGAGCTGTTTCTAATTATAGGTAAAACAGGACAGTATACAGAGAGATCGTTCAGCTGGGAGTCAGGAGTCCTGTGTTCCAGTCATATTTCTCCTTGTATCTGATTCTAGAAGGTGCCCTTAACTTATGTCAGCAGAGTTTTTTTGTCCTCAGCATGTTTAGCTATATATTGATAGGAATTAAGTGTTTTAATTTTTTTTACAATCTTATTCATCTGAGAATTTTCCAATATGAGGGTATATGAACATTCTCCATAAATATTATTAGTCAACAGTGAAAGTCACAGAGAAAGAAAATACAACTAAAACAGATAAGCAAAATCCAAAACTCTGTGGCATTTGTGGGCAGTGAACATCAGTATGCATTTTAGTTTTTACTTTTGTAATTCAAACATAATGTAATTCAACGTAGCACAAACATTTTGAAATTGAAACATAACGGTTTCCTAACTGGAAGCCTTATTTCCATTCTCATCCTCCTGTAGCCTTTTAGCTGCATAACAGCTGGGATGATCTTCCTAAAGCCTAAGTAAGAACATTATATTTGCTTTTTTAATACTCTTCCCCTTGAAGCCCTCTTGCTTTTAAGACAATAGCCAAGCATCTTATTGTGGCCTCTCAGCCATCTATGGAAACAAAGCCCTGCCACCCACTCTGACTTCAATGCCTGCAACTTGTTGCCTCTTCACTAAGTTTACCTACAATAGCATTCTCTCAACCATTCAGATACCCCAAAGTCATTCCTTGTTTAGGATTGTTACACATGCTGGTTTTTCTGCCTGGGATACCTTTTCTGAGATCCTGGCATCACTGGTTCATCCACATCATTCAGGTCTCAGCTCCACATCTTTGCAAAGAGACCTCCTCCAACCAACCCAGCTGATGGACTCTCCATTGTTGTGTTCTCCTTACCTTGACTCCCTCTTTCTTTCTACAAAACATCCATTTCTAGCTCACTGGGTATTTTTGGCTTGATGATTACGTCTGTCTTCTCTCATCAGAATGTGAGCCCCGTGCTGACAAGGATCTTATCTTGTTCACTGAGGTGTCTTTAGTGTTTAGAGCAGTGTTCTGCACTTGGTTGTCCTTCCCAGAATGTTCATTAAATGGATGGATATGCCCATGGAAGGAAATTTAGCCCTAACATTTCAGCACAGATCCTATGCATGCTATTTATAGAAGCCATGATGAAATATCCCTATATCACGACCATTAATGCATTTTATTCTAATCTAGTTACATATTCATGAGACTCTTTAGCTACAAAAGAGGTAACATTAGCGACACTGTTTACATACTGGACATCAGAATTTATAATGATAATTCCATGATGTATAGTTTTTCATCAGCGAGAAAGGCACCAAACAGAAGAAAATTCTATAGAACGTTGTGTTATCACGTACAAAGACATTTCTTGTCTTTTTTTAAAAACTCTTCTCTCTTGCGGTGCCTGAGTGGCACAGTCAGTTAAGCATGCAACTCTTGGTTTTGGCTCGGGTCATGATCTCAGGGTCATGAGATCAAGCCCCACATGGGGCTCCATGCTTAGCATGAAGTCTGCCTGGGATTTTCTCTTTCTTTCCCTCTGCCCCCCCGTTCGTGCTCTCTCTCTCTTTCTAAAATAATTCTTTAATTAAAAAAATAAAAATTCCTCTCTTTTTTCTTTCTTTTTTTCCATCTCCTAAATCAGATATTTGATTGCATGCTATCCTTTTCTTGTATATTCAGTATTCACAATGGCCAGTGGTACCTCAAAGAGTTCATTTAAATATTTGGGATCTTAGAAGATGAGAGGGGTAAAAAGCATTGTTACAGCAGATATTATTTTAAAAAAAAAAGGATCAGATTCCAGAGAGATAAGGTGGGGAAGAAAATAAATACATAGCATATATTGAGCCACTGTGGTAGAACTAGAGATAGCTCTGTACCCTGAATGAATGTATAATTTCCCCCAAAAGAGACATACTTTTTAGGGACTTACTTCACACCTTAATGGTGATAGCGTTACACTTATCTCTACAAGAGAGAACTCTATCAAGGTGGAGGGACATACACAACCGCTTTACATAATCTAAAAGTACAACCAGTATATTTTTAGAGTGTTCCTGTACCATAAGCAGCATCAGCATCACTGCCTGGCTGTCCTTGGCCACCCAGCACATGACAGTCATCCATGTCAAATAGGCTTTGAGTTGGGCACAGAGAGGTCTTCCATCCACAGAATGCTTGCCCTTGCTGCCACACTGAGGCTGTTCTCATGTAATTTTAATTTGCGAGTATTGATTTTTTCCCCAATGAGAAAGTGTTATATATTCAGTCCGAAAATTTGAGAACTACAAAAATGCATAGAAAAAAATAACTCAGGTATAATGACACCACCCAGACACTGTTCTATTTTGGTACATGCCTTTCTAGTACTGTTATATGTGTATGGATATATATGAAGATTTCTATTTATAGCGTATGTATGCATATATACATGTGTATATATGTGTGTCTATATACAGTCAAATATACAGTATATTCTATCATACGTATACATTAATATGTATATATAATGCATAAATGTTATCTCTATATACATATTGTTATACAATATTATCATATTGTACAAACTCTGTTGTAGCTAATCTGATTTATTTTTACTCAATGTACATTTCCTATGCTCTAAATATTCCTCAACAACATGAATTTAACGACTCTTTCGTATTCCACTATATATATATGTAAATGTCTTTTTTGTCTATTTTTGATTGCTTCAAAATATTATGAATATTTGATTTTTAAAAAGTCCTATTAGCACATATAGAACAGAAGATAGGAGTCCATTTTCACTGAACCGTCAGTAACGGGATTGTTGAGCTCAGTGATCACTTTGTACCATCCATTATGCCAGAAACATTTTGTGTGTCATTTAATCTTGAAACGTATATGTAGAATAAGTAGTGTTATTCCCATTTTGCAGCCAAGAAAACTGATGATGTATTACAATAAAAAAAGTATAAATATACACATACTCACATACAAACACACCCATACGTCACGCACACCCATATGCAAATGCTGAATGGGAAGTTCTAAATTTTGTCATTTTGCTTTTAAGAGTTTATAAAAAAGCCAGAAAAGAGTTTTCAGTCTGTTGTAATTCTGTAGGATATATAAAACCATATACTCTCATAACTATCTAGATAGGATACTGAATTTTTTCTGACTTAGCCTTACTCTTTTATAGATAAGAAACTTGGACTCAGATAATCACATTGATATCAGGTTTTAGCATCTGACTCCAAATTCAGGCTGTGTTATAACATCATTTGTTCCTTGATTCATCCATTCAGTGATTCTATTTAGCATCTACTGTGGGCTGAACTGAGCAAAGGCCCAGCCATGTGAGTAGACCAAACTTTCAAGAGCTTGTTATCCCTGAGACCAAGGTAGACTCTTTCATGCACCAAATCTGTATCAGTATATCATCTCTGTAAGAGGGTCATTTGGTTACTTTCTTCCAACTTTCCCTTCCCTTATTCCATGATATCCCCCTTCCCTAATCCCACCTCCTCATAGTTGACTAACTCCACGGGTTACTATACCTGTACAATAGACGTTAATAGATTTCCTCCTAGGGTGGAGATATTATTACTTCCTCCTTTCTGTGTGCTATATACTGAATATTCACTGTGGTCCAGGAAGAATTTCTGCTTACCTTAATCAATTCCTCCAAATCCTAAGCATGACTCAGTGCCATCAGGCAAATCAGATTGTGGTAAGCGCTGAAATAGAGACTATATTAGCTATTTATTGCTATGTAACAAGTTACCTCTAAATTCAGTGGCTTATTTTTTTTATTTAATAATATTTTTTATTATATTATGTTAGTCACCATACAGCACCTCCCCAGTTTTTGATGTAAAGTTCCATGATTCATTACTTGTGTATAACACCCAGTGCACCATGCAATATGTGCCCTCCTTACTACCCATCACCAGCCTATCCCATTCCCCCAACCCCCTTCCCTCTGAAGCCCTCAGTTTGTTTCCCAGAGTCTGTAGTCTCTCATGGTTCATTCCCCCTTCTGTTTAGTGGCTTATAACGACAAACATTTATTATGTCATGGTTTCAGTGAAGTAGGAATCCAAACATGGTTTAGCTGGCTCCTCTCACTCAGGGGCTCTCACAAACCTGGCATCAAGGTATTGTCTTGGGGGCTGTAATCATATCAAAGTTTAATTGGGGAGGAACCACTTCCAAACTCATTCACATGTTTGTGACTTTTCGCTCTAGAATCAAGGGACTCAGATCCTCTCAGGCTGATAGTTGAAGACATCAGTTCCTTCGCATGTTGCTTTCTCCATAGGACTACTCATAGCATAACAATTTGCTTCCCCCAGCATTAGGGGTCTGACAGAAAGAGTGAGTTGATTAGCAAGATGTAAGTCAAAAAATTTTTGTAACCTAATCTCAGAAGTGACATTCCACCACTTCTACTCTATGTTATTCATTTGAAGCAAGTTATTAGGTTCAGGACACTTTCAAGGGGAGGGGATTACACAAGAGCAAAAACACCAAGAAATGGGGATCACTGGAATCCATCTAAGAAGTTGCCTTGCACAGAAATAAACCAAAGAGAAGACTAGTGAATTCCAAATGTCTTCATTACCCCCCACCCAGGTGAATTCTACCATTTATTTATTTATTCATTCATTCATTTGTTTGTTTATTTAAATTTTTATTTCAGGTTATTTAAATTCTAGTTAGTTAATATATATGGTAAAATTGGTTTCAGGTGTAGAATTTAGTGATTTATCAGTTACATGTGACACCCAGTGCTCATCACAAGTGCCCTTCTTAATACCCATCACCCATTTAGCCCATCCTCTACCCACCTCCCTCCATCAACCCTCAGTTTATTCTCTATAGTTGAGTCTTTTATAGTTTGCTTCTCTCTCTCTCTCTCTTTTTCCTTCCCGTATGTTCATCTTTTTGTTTCTTAAATTCCACATGAGTGAAAACATATGGTTGGTATTTGTCTTTCTCTGATTTATTTTGTTTACTCTCGTTCCATCCACATCATGGCAAATGGCAAGATTTCATTCTTTTTGATGACTGAGTATTATTCCATTGTTTATATATAACACATCTTTTTTATCCATTCATCAGTCGATGGACATCTGGGCTCTTTACATAATTTGGCTGTTATTGATAACACTGCTGTAAACATCAGGGTGCATGTACTCCTTCAAATCACTATTTTTGTATCCTTTGGGTAAATATCTAGTAATGTAATTTCTGGGTCATAGGATAGCTCTATTTTTTAATTTTTTTGAGGAACATCCATACTGTTTTCCAGAGTGGCTGCACCAGTTTGCATTCCCACCAACAGTGTAAGACGTTGCTTTCTTCACATCCTCACCAACACCTGTTGTTTCCTTAGTTGTTAATTTTAGCCATTCTGACAGGTATGAAGTGGTCTTCATTAAAAAATAAATAGTATTTTGGACTGGACTTTGAAGACTATAACCTCAAGGTGAAGGGGGTTTTCACAAGAAAATAAACAGGAGAGAAAGGGTACCAGCTTGAATAAAGGCACAGAAGAATCCAAGTTCTGTGACTTATTTATTCAAGTATCATTATGGAGAGACTACCACATGCCAGAGTAGTAATAGCCTGGTAGGGCTAGTGGACAGGACAAATCATATGTCTTATCTGACTCTCAGCAGAAAGACCATTAACCCAGTGTTCTTACTGCTGCTAAATGATGCTACATCATTTTTCTAGACCAATAACTGCATGTCAAACTTCATTACAGTATCCTGGGAATGGAGAGCTTTATAAAAAGTCATGTAGCTTATCTCAGTTTATGGAAAAAGAATAGACTTCAATATCTGAAATACCCGAATCCCGTTTGGGCCACTTATCAGCCCTTTGCCCACGTCATTTAACCTTACTAAATCCAAGTGTCCATAGCTATAAAATGGAGCAATTATAATTATATCAAACTGCTGTTGGAAGGATTAAAGGAGATAACATTTGTGAAAACACATAGTTCAATGCTTGGTATATAATAGATGTTCAATAAGCTTTGCCTGGCTTGCCTTGCTTTTCTTCTGTACTTCATTGCCTCTCTTTTTTCCCATTTAGAAATTCTCTAAGTTATTAAAAAAATGATTACCAGGTTTTTAAAAAGCTTGCAAAGAAAGTCAGCCATTTTTTACATCATTCTAAAGCTTTGACATCTTTCCCAACCTGGAATCAAAGGTTTTAGGACTTTAAAATTAGGACAAAATTAACCCTACTTTAATTCTATTATACTTAGCTAATATATTGCACCTAATACACACTCATTGATGCTTCTTTAATTGAGTTATTTTTCACCTTGTAGCCAAAAGTAATGTAAATCCTTTGAAAGGTAAAACTAACGCCACTAATTGTACAAAATCTAGAGAACTATAATAAGTACTAAGCAAACAGATGGTTAGTTTAAATGACTTAAGAATCTGTGTGTTTTTATCTTAAGAAAGACATTTAATACCTGGGCTAATTATAGATACGGCACTGCCTGACACATTGTAATTTATGCTTCTATTCTGATTTCTTCTTTATTTAAAGAAATTAGGTTCCTTTGCATGAGGTGTTCCATGCATCTGAGACTGTTATACAAACTAAGGCTAAGCTTAATTCCAATATTTAAAAATGCTTTCAGCAATAATACTAACTTTAACCTGCACCTTGCTTAGAGGGAAAATGATATTGCTGCTTGAGCTCATTAGAAATGTAAGAGAGAAAACAAGATATACGAAGAGGTAGACCCATATTTTCCTTGGCTAATCCCAGTACTGGATAAAGAACATATCTTCTCACCCAACATATTTGAATATATGACTTGAAAGTTAAATTAAGGAATCTTTTGTAATGCTAGATCAATCCAACTTCTGGTAAGAGTCTGTAATTTGCTAGATTGCAATACCCTCTGCCATTATCCAAATATAGAAATTATGTGACATCGCCTACCTAAGCATTACAGATTTGACTTGTTTCTGTCTTAATCTGATACATAGAGTAGAAACTTAGAAGTCAAGTTATGGACATTAAACAGTTTCGATTCTTTGTGAGCAATCCTAAAACTCTTTGTAGTTTTGCAGAAGAGCTAAAATGAATTATGTGATCTGTAGGGGTGATATGCAGAATTAAATAATGAGCAAATCCATTTGAATATTTAGCATGCATACCTCAAATGTGGCTTTGTTCTACTTAATATCACTTTCCACGTTTTTCCAGTGGAGTGGTCAAAAGATATTTGAGGAAAAAATGAAACATAAGTGGACATTGAAAAGGTGGTTAATTTAAGAAGAGATGTATACACAGAAGAGATACAAAATTTCAATGGAAATATGTGTCTTAGAATAAACCAATAATCTTTATAAAAGTTTCTGTGATATGAATTTGAGAATATTTGAAGTGTCACTGGGTATATTTAAAATAGTGTTACCTGAATAACTGGACAACCCATAGATTCCCTGTTTTATAAAGATTGTCTTTTCTTTTTCTTCTTTGGTCAATAAGTTTAACTAAAAAGCAAGGGATTTCCATGCAAACCAGATTTTTATGTGTCTTGAGAAATCTCTTGTTCCTTAAGGGGGGGGGTATATGTGTTTGAGAAATCCAAGAAAGGGATGCTCAGATAGAGTCAGATTATTAAAAAATATATATATATATATACATATATATACACATATATATATACATATATATACATATATATATATATATATATATATATACACATATATATATATAAATCAGAAGGAAATACTTCTGAAGGAGAATGGGGAAAGGGAGCAGAAAGAGGCAGGAGAGCCTTCAGACCACAGAGTGGATCTGACATCTATGAAAGAAGTGAGTGGAGGAAGGAGGTTTGGGTAGGAAGAGCCCCAACTGCAGTGGCACTGTGAGATCCTTGCAGCCAGGCTGTTGGATAGCTCCAGAAGACTTCCCATTAACAAGAACCATGTTGGGCAGTAATGACCCAGCTGTAGCACCCTCTCCAAACTTAGTCACTGAGCAAGCACAACCTTGGAAGAGTATGACTTTCACATGAAATCTGTAAAACTGTGGCTCTTGAGGCTGTCCACTAATTGCTGATGACTCAGAGCATTTTTTTTTTCTTGAAGAGAGATGGGTCACACACTCCCAAGGCAGCCACAGTCTATCCCTTATGTAACATGGACCCACTGTTCCACCCATGGGAGCAACTCCATGGTTGCCATGGCTTCCCCTTCCAAAAAGAAATTTTGAAGAGGGAAAAAAAAAATAGTGGAAGAAACTGCAGTTCACTGCAACTGTAGTTCATTTCCGTAGTCTCAGGGCAACGACTGATGTTACTCCCCTCCCACAGGATCCATTTCCGACCCTCTTCACCCTTACCTATCACCTCAACAGGTCTTAATGACTTCCTTGGGTGTGTGACCTAAATTCTTATCCCTGAGTGGTCTAAGCACCTAGAAATTATACTTGCCTCAGTCTATATTTGTTACATGTGTCTGTTCATAGTTAAAGTTGGGCAAAGAATAACCAGAGGCAGCCAGTGGGTAACTTTGTTCCTACACGTATTTCTCCATCCTGCATTGTATAATAGCAACCTTACTTCCTCTTGCCAACCAGAGCCGATTACCCCTGCTAAAATAGTGACTTGTCTTCTTGTTCATACAAGTCCGAGTGTCTTGGTGGTAGCTTAATGGGACCTTGCTTTAGCCCATGGAAAGAATATTCACCCTTTAAGGACCATAACTTCCAACCCAGAAGAGCCTAAAATTGAGAGGATGGAAAATACAAATCACAAAGACCCCCAGTATTTCACTGGTAGTGCTAGTAAATAGGGCAACAGAATCATTTGGTTGTTATTTCCCAGGTCAAAGGGTATATGATTTGGATTTCTATACATGGCTGTTGGTGCAAGCCCCATCACTCCCACTGCTATTAAAAGCCCACCCCTGTATCCACCTCTGCTACCATGAGCCCTGATCTGCAGAGAAGGGCCACCACTGAACTTCTTAGAGATTTAGGTGTCCCTCTCACCAGGGCATTCACAATGGCCTGGGAGAATTATGTGCCCTCTGCACCTTCTGGTAGAAGAAGAGAATCCTCTGGTGGGTGTCCTGGATCACAGAACATATCCATTCCAGTGTGCCCACCACCACAAGCCTTTTAACTTATTCCTTTTCTGTTACATGAGGCAGTTCAGGCGCTCACACCTCACTCGGCACTGGGCATTTTTCTCCAAGCTTCTCAGGGCCACCCTATCAGTGAATTTGCCCATTATGCAGGGTCTTTGCCAGGGCATTCAATCCTATGTCCAAAAGAAGCACTCTCCAGTCAACAAAAGTAGTCATATGTTCTGCCCCCCTTGATCAATCACCCTTAAAATCTAAACATAAGGGTTCTCCTCTGGCTCTCGCTTGTATATACTAGCTAATTCCTGCAGCTTCTTTGGAGTGCAGACTCTCCCTTTTTTAGTTGTCAGGCCTGGTGCATCCCCAGCCAGTTTACGCTGAGATGTAACCCTAGTGATTGGCCTGGCAGATCAGAGATGCAGCAGTAACGGCTCCAGAAAGCAGCACCTATTGTCTTGAGCAGGCAGAGAGCTCTGCCGCATCTTCCCGCACAGGGGAAGCAACTGGGGAAGTCCTCATTGAGAGGGGTGGGCCATGTCTTCAAGCTCAGGTGGTTCAAGGGACTCTGCAAAGCCAAATGCCTCAAGAGCTTCCTCCCTGGATGTCCGGGTTCCATGTTCCAGAGTTTCGGGCTTTCCAAATCAGTCTGGGGACCTTCGCATAGCAGATCTGCCAGGTCTGAGCAGTTATTTGTCTTGGGAGCTCTGTGCCTCCAACTATTAATTCTTGTATTTGCTATCAGCTATTTGTATTTGCTCTTTCACTGGAGAAAATAAAGGCCTCTGTATAACTATGTACTATCAAAGAGTCTCTTGCCCTCCCATTTAGCCTTTTACTGTTTCTTCCCCACCCTCAGCTTCTCATTATCCCTCTGCCTGATGTCAGTATAATTTAATAATCATCAACCCCCTCTACCGTCCCTATAGGCATTGTTACTCCCACACTTTTCCAGTGCCTGAATCATCTCACTGGCAAGGGCATCTCCTCTACTAGGCTGTTTCCAAGGTTACCACAAGTGCCGTTTTGAGCAATGGGTTCATGGCTTTAGGTCCGAGACCCTTCTTGCCCCATATTCCATACCATATGAGGCCCTGCTTGCCAGTTGGATTGCGAGTGAGAGAATCTCAAAATCTCATCGTACTGCCTGCTTTCTTAAGCCATTCTCAGGCAAGCAGTGTCAGATTGGGTTCTCTAAGAGGTTGAGACCAAAGTGAAATTTGATATTTATTGGTGGAAATGTCTGTGAATGATAAAGGGGAGAGGGGACAGGAGTAGGTAGAGAGCCTTCTGAAGCAGCGGCAGCTCCTGGGTATGCAAAGTGAGTCTGGCAAGGGAAGGAATGATGGTTGAGTAGAACAAGTCTCAGATGGAATGCTGCACTAAGAAAGTCTCAGCCAGACAGATGGGGAGGCCTGCAGCAAAGATGGCCCATTGGAAGAAGAGCAGCTTAGGCAAGAATCTTTCATCTCTGATACCCCCACCTGGATCTATCATTGATGTGGAGCAATCCTGGGAGAACAAGGTCAGTTTTGTCTAGAGGTCTGAGTGGTGCTCTTTTAGGTAGTGTGATAAAATGGAAAGAAGCACCAGCTCTAGTCCATAGTAAGGTAAATACGAGTTTCTCCCCCAGCTCACTTTCACTAGATCTGTGACCAGCACAAGTTACTTGATATTTAGGCAGTGTTGCTACTCTATGGTTTGTAATGATTTAACATGAACTACGTAAAATTACAAAGCAGGATGACTGGTGTATAAGAGGCTTCAAAAAAGGTCATTTATTACATGACCCTTGCATCAAATTCTTCTTGTCTCCAGTCTATTTTAATTTATTTTACATTTTAAATTGAAGGTCATATTAGTGTCCTTCAAAAACACAAATATAAAAAAGTAGACAGTTGCAATTTATTTTGTTAACATTTAGGAAATCTAGTCATTTCAAGTTGATAAATAAATCTACTAATTAGGGTTTTTAAGATTTAACATTTATGAAGGAACATGTACACTTTCCCATGGAGACTTACCTCTTAAGGTTTGTTTCATGTTCTTACCTTTTCAGATGAAAATTTGTACTGTTTGGAAACCACTATATCTCTAATACTGGCAAAATACATATAAATCAATTTTGCGCTGTCTCTGGATTGCTTATGTGTACGATATTTCCTCTCAATTTATTGTATATTTTCCGTATGATATCTAATAGCTATGTCTGTTGTAAATATGTCTGCTTTCTCAGGCCTATAAAGAATTGCTTCATGTACTGTATTATGGAGTTAACTGATTACAACTATTTGTCAATTTCAGCTCCATTACAGATTGTATGAAGAAAATCCCAACTAATGGCCACTAAATGACTAATACTCAGTTTTGATCAATACTTTATTAAATCATTTGTGTTGGATGCTTTTGTAACCAGCATAATGGCATGTTTATCTAACTTCCTTCTTTAGGGGTTTATCAGTATATTTAAAAAGCAATAGGGACACTTGGGTGGCTCAGTCGGTTAAGCATCTGCCTTTGTCTCAGGTCATGATTCCAGGGTTCTGGGATCGAGTCCTGCATCGGGCTCCTTGCTCAGCGGGGAGTCTGCTTCTCCCTCTGCCTGCTATTACCCCCTGCTGTGTGCACTCACTCTCTCTCTCTCTCTCTTTCTGACAAATAAATAAAATCTTTTAAAAAAGCAACAAAAACATTAGCTCTCAGAACACAGAGTGAAAGTAATCTACCAGTGAGAAAATAGGTACTAGATAATTAGAGGATATTGGTGGAAGAAGCCTTAGAGATCATGCAATCCAATCCCCTCATTCCACATACATGCACACAGGTTAAGTAGTTTATCAAAGGTGACTCAGGCAAGTGATATAGGGCTTGGACCGAAAGTCAGATCTTCCACCCCTGTGCTAAGCCATCTGGGAAATACAGAAGAAAAACAGACTCTTTTCCTCATTTCCCCAATTTAATTGATATCAATTTTTGTGATAATAGTTCTTAATGGACACAAAATCATCTAAGTTACATTGAGGAAAGAAAAGAGAAAAAAAAAGAACAATGGCTATTTATTTATCTTTTATTCCCAGAAAATATTTTACTGTACCTAATTTCATGTTATCCATAAAATAACTAGAAGTGGTATCTTTCATTACCCCCTTTAGTAGGTAAGGTGACTGGGGCTCAGAGGATTAAACGGTCTATATAACAGTATGTAGTCATAAATACAGATTATCTGTGACTACAGAACCCTCACTCCACCACTGCAGAAGAGAGCATCCAATTTATAGACATCGATTCAGACTAGAACAATTATT
Organism: Ailuropoda melanoleuca; assembly: GCF_002007445.2. Taxonomy (NCBI): domain Eukaryota; kingdom Metazoa; phylum Chordata; class Mammalia; order Carnivora; family Ursidae; genus Ailuropoda; species Ailuropoda melanoleuca. The sequence continues at coordinate 69,803,863 of NC_048233.1, read as the reverse complement.
TTTGAACTTTCAAAATAAATGGTGTCATATATAGTCACGTACAAAATAATGATGAATCTAGAGCTCCGACACAGGGCTTATGACTCCAAAGAGCCTTCCCTTTTCTCAAAATGATCCCTCTTCCTATTTGTCCCCTTTATGTAAATTTTCCTACTGCATTTCTACTCCAAATATCATCAATTAAATGCAATGGGAAAAGTATTAGGAAAAAGTCGTTTTTATTATGGACACACCCACACATGTCACTGACCAGTCAGATTAATGGAGCATTCTAATTAACTCTTGGAAGGATGCTGCTCTAGGAAACCATGAGTATTTCATGGATTTTGGGACTCTTCCATTGATTATGGTGAGTGTGAGGGTAACAGTGTCTGACACTGTGCATGTGTAAATATTGTTATAGGACTTGATATTTGCTCTTTGTTTCTATTTCTCCATAGTATCATTTGGTATAGAACTGCTCTAATGATAAGTAAATGGTGACAGACACCTAGAAGATGAGAACATTCTCAGAACTATTCACCTAGAATATTTCCAAAACGTAGCTCTTCAGACAAGCTGTGAAATATGGAAGGAAAACCATAAAATAGTCTCAAGTGGGGATCTGATTTGTTTTTTGCTTTTGCTATAAGACAGTGTGAAGATGTCTAAGAGAAAATTCCTCCTTTGAGACAGCCATAAACTGTAAAATAAATAATCCAGGTATAAACACAAGGTGTTTCCATGATTTTCATAATTTCTTTTGGCCCCTTCCCCAATCCATTTAAAAATCCAAGCCTGTCTGAGCCAAAAGGAAACAAAGGTCTACCTTAATGGACACCATTGGTCAAGATGAAAACATGAAGGGGGGCAGTACCCATTTGGGGGCAGGAGTGGTACAGTGGTGATGGGATTAATATAAAGTCAGAGAACTGAGAAGGAGGAAGCTGTCTAAAGAGGTAACAGATGTTTTCTTTAATGAGCTGATTCGTTCCCACCTTGAAATATTTTCCTTCTAGGAGGAAAAAAAGAAGACCTTGAAATTTCTTGGTTTGGATATTTTAAGGGCAGCCTGTGATTAGCGCTGACATACTCATAAAATAAGCCAAAGTCTAAATGGAACAGACATACTTTTCAGAATTACTGTGCATATTACAAACTCTCACTTCTGCTGTGATTGGACAGAGTCTACACAGGATTAGTCCAATTATCTAGTCTCCAAAACAGTAAATTAAAGGCTTGGATGTTTTAAGAATGTTATTGTCTCAAATGTGAGTTTTTATTCATTCAGTGCATTCATTTTAATTCTGATTTCTAATATGTTGTGTGCTTTTCATTCCACCCTCCATTCTCTTTTGAATCTTTAAACTTGTGTTTCTGAGCAACAGTTGCAGTGCTAAACAATTATAGTAGTTGGTGTTCAAAGACAGATCTTTTCATGAGTAACTCAAGTACACAAAGTGAGTTATTTTTTCAGTGGGATAAGATTAATCTTGGCGGTATTGTCCTTGAATATTCTGTGGGCTTAATTATTACTCATCTGGATAAATTTTAACTTTAAAAAATGTTAATTTAATTCACCAGGTCTCCTGGCTCATTAATCTTTTCAATAATGCCACTTAGGATAAAATGGCTCATCAAACAATAGTGGTTCAATCATAAATATGTGAAAGTGAAATAGCAGCGACATTGAAAGCACATAGGATTCAAAACATTTTTCACTTCTCAGCATTCTTCAACTTTAATAACGTCAGTCATTGTTGGAGATTTTTCCACTTCATTAAAATATAATTATTCAGTAATGTGACTTCTGTTTTTCTCATACATATGTACCTATGTGTATGTTCACGTACACATGTGTGCATGCGCACACATAACACGCACGCACACAGACACACCCCTCTTCACGGATTATAAAAATGGCAGATTTACTTTCCTCATCTTGAGAATGGGCATAATGCCTGCCCTGAAGACTTCAAAAAGTGCTTAAGATAAAGGATATTTGAAGTGATAAAGTATAATGATAATGTAAGTTGGTATAATTATTGCTATTGTTAGGAACCATCTTGTTTCCCAATCCCAAATGTAAATTTTCCAGTTCAGTGACACTTTTTGCCTAATCCCATGTGCTAGATATAGTATTTGTGTGCTTTAGACACAGTATGCAAAATCTTCACTATAAACCTTCAAGGTTGTTCCTCCTTGCAGTTTGCACATGAGGAAGTCAAAGACACCAGATGATCTGCTCACAATCCAGTAAGTGGTGGAGCCATGGTTCGTGATCAGGTCTGCTTCTAAATTCGATATTCTTCCCACTGTGCTTTCACTTTTCATCATTCTTTGGCTTGAATTTCAGCGTAACTCTTAATGCTCGCAATTGGTTCTTATGTAAAAAATGACATAAGAGGGGCACCTGGGTGGCACAGCGGTTAAGCGTCTGCCTTCGGCTAAGGGCGTGATCCCGCTGTTATGGGATCGAGCCCCACATCAGGCTCCTCTGCTATGAGCCTGCTTCTTCCTCTCCTACTCCCCCTGCTTGTGTTCCCGCTCTCGCTGGCTGACTCTATCTCTGTCAAATAAATAAATAAAATCTTTAAAAAAAAATGACATAAGAATAAAACACAATTTGTGTCCTGGAGTTGAAACTAAAAGTACCATTTTCTTTCAGTCTTCATATGTGCTAATAATGACATGACATAAGTCATATCAGTTAACTCTCAGATTTGCACAGGGTCCTTTATTTGGTTTTGGTTTTGATTTTTTTTTAATTTTTGAAGATTTTATTTATTTATTTGACAGAGAGAGAGAAGGAGAAAGAGCAAGCACAAGTAGGCAAAGTGGCAGGCAGAGGGAGAGGGAGAAGCAGGCTCTCTGCTGAACAGAGAGCCCAGCGCGGGGCTCGATCCCAGAACCCTGGGATCATGACCAGAGCTGAAGGCAGCCACTTAACTGACTGAGCCACCCAGGCACCCCTGGTTTTGATTTTTGTTTTGTTTTGCTTCATTGTATGGATGGGAAAACTGAGATGCAGAAATGAGCACCTTGTGATGCCTCATATTGTACTTACAGCTAATATGATGTGACAAGAAAGGGCTTCTAACCCTGATCTGTTTTGCTCTGACTCTCTTTTAATCATTTTATTTATATACATGTTACACAAAGTGAAGCATGCCTTGTAATTGTCCTGACAATTTTGATCTTTTACCTATTGTAATAAACCACTGACTTGAACAATAGAAGTGAATATCATCTCCTCTGTGTGAATTATTTTATCCCGAATTTTCCTTGGTTCTGGTCACACTGCCAGCTCCTTACGGCAGAATGTTATACCCCCAAGGAGAACCAGAACTGCTTAATAGTTCATCCACAAAGCCTAGCTGCATGGAGAGCTGGTGATTCACAATAGGCAGCCAACACAGAAATGGGAGGCTCAGTTAGACTGTAGGGTCCATTGAGACCTGTACAAAACCTATTTTCACATGTGATTTATGTCATTTGGGACAAACAACTGATAATCTTCTGAGGCTATGGACCAGCCTTTTTAGACCAGTGAATGATAATGTCTCAGAATTTATTCCTATAGCTCTTTCTCTTTCTATATCATCTATCTAAATTTTTAGGCTCTCTAAGGGAAATATCTCTGGCTTCAGATTTATCATAACAAACAGAAGTTGGGAGGAAAGCTAGAGCCATCTGTTTTCTATAAATTAAACGTTTTGATTAGAGACCCCTATAGGATATATGTGTTAGAAATGCATGGTATATTACTTATGTGAAAGAACATTATTTCTTGTTCTGATTAAAATATGGCAATCTTGGAACTTGCCTCTTCTGTTATCTGCTTTATTGTTTTCTTTAGAAGTATTGGAATTAGATGGTAAGCCCGATACAGACACATAATAGCGAGAGGAAGCTTAAAGAGTGAGAAAGAGGATTTTAGTAATCTTATTTTTTAATTGGATCAAAGTGAAGATTTTACCCTTCTTGGTTCTTATACGGTTAAGAAAAAAGAAAGAGAGAACATTTTAAATAAGTGCATTTCAAGATTTAGGTTTTTAAAATTTGATTCCTGATTATTGTATTGTTTTCCTGAGGATTTGCACTTAACTGCCAGAACCCAGTGAAATATTACCCCTTTCTTCCTTCGGTTTTCAATAGAAGGAGACAATACCCCAATCCTTCTTGAAAGTTTGTAAGGAAATCTGCTAAAAAGCACTGTGGCTCTTCCTCAGCACTGATGGCATCTGAATGTTAGTGACAAAGATTCATAAAGTATATGTCTTCATACAAATTGGAGGAATATATATTCTTCCTGATGCCGGTCTTTGGGCTCAGAATAAGAATCGCAGTAATATCGCGCATGAGTTAGGATCCGGAATCCCTAAAAGTACCAGTAAGAATACTGCAAAGAGTCATTTTACCCCAAACACGAATCTTGCTAGCACCACTGACACAGAATTAGGGTAAGAAGTGTAAAGCAACAGCACAAAACTAACGTTCACTCACGGACAAGCCAGCAATTTGTCTCTGTCCTCACAGGACATAGCTACCTTCCAGGTTTTGAATGGAGATAATTAGCCAAAACTGGCTCCACAAAGCTGGGGGTGGGTTATGTTCTTCTATTGCTTTTTTTGTTTGTTTTTGGGGGGGTTTTTTTGGTTTTATTTTGTTTGGGGTTTTTTGTTTGTTTGGTTTTGTTTGTTTTTGTGAGATTTTTGCTTGTTTTGTTTTATTTCCTCTTCATTGACTCTTTGGATGGTTGTACTATGTGCCAATCTCTGGATCCTCTGGAATTGTATAACCCTTACTCCCAAAATAGCCTTGGGATAGCTTCAGTACTTTATGGTTTTTTATTCTCCTCCCCTCTCTTATTTTAACTAGATACTCTTTGTTCCTTTTCCTCCCCACTGTTTTGCTTCCTCCCCAGATTGGCCCTTCCGTTTCCCTTAGGGGCCTCTAGTCAGATATTTACACTGCTGTGATATTACTCTAAAAGTTTGTGTGTGATTGCAAGGGGAAGGGTAGAAAGCTATACGCCAATTTAGAAAATTTGTATGAGACTACAGTGAAAGTTAAAAAAATTTCTCCTGGGGCGCCTGGGTGGCTCAGTCCTTAAGCGTCTGCCTTTGGCTCCGGGCCTAATCCTGGTGCNACAGTGAAAGTTAAAAAAATTTCTCCTGGGGCGCCTGGGTGGCTCAGTCCTTAAGCGTCTGCCTTTGGCTCCAGGCCTAATCCTGGTGTTCTGGGATCAAGCCCTGCATCAGGCTCCTCTGCTGGGAGCCTGCTTCTTCCTCTCCCACTCCCCCTGCTTGTGTTCCCTCTTTCGCTGGCTGTCTCTCTCTCTCTGTCAAATAAATAAATAAAATCTTAAAAAAAAAAAATTTCTCCTAATTCCTCCTCCCTTAGTTAACCTTTGCTGAAACCTTTTGTTTCCGAAAATGTCTGGATGGAGTTTCACCAATTTGGTGCAGCTATTTCTGTTAGTTTGATCTGAGAGTTTATCTATGATCCAGTAGTGTGCTGGTAATGTTTAACAGCCGGCTCTAAGGGGACAAAATATATGCATATGTATACATATATACACTTTCTATAAACCTTACGGATACAAAATATGTATAACATGCAATTTACAGACAATGATAATGTATAAAAGATGCTTTATTGTAAATTCCATATAGCCATTTGCTTCTCACAGAATGTTGTCCATTTTTACTGAAGTTTGCAACTGTAGCTATCCTATGTTTGATTGCAGTTGACAGGTGGATGTATTTCTAAGTATGAATATTGATTGATATTTTCATGGACATATAAGACAAAGGTAAAACAACAAAGACATAACAAAACCAGCAGTTTGTAAATGAAATAAGGGATGTCTTCGTTGAATTGGATAATAGTCTTCAAATACTGGAAGAATATTTCTCAGCTTGTTGTGCTCTCTGCAATGTAATGTGTACAGACATGAGACGCTTGAGTTTAATCCGCATTATTATTAACATTTTTCCATCACCTTTTTTTTTTTAAAGATTTTTATTTATTCGATAGAGATAGAGACAGCCAGGGAGAGAGGGAACACAAGTAGGGGGAGAGGGAGAGGAAGAAGCAGGCTCATAGCGCACGAGCCTGATGTGGGGCTCGATCCTGTAACGCCGGGATCACGCCCTGAGCTGAAGGCAGATGCTTAACCGCTGTGCCACCCAGGCGCCCCTTCCATCACCTTTTAACATCACCTTTTAAGTATAGACCATTTGACCATTTGTTGTCGAAGGGGGTTATATGGCCTCATGCGAGCAAAAACTGGCTGTCTGGTGGGGCCAAAAAATGTTACTCTTTCCATGTAGAAAGCATAGATATACATACAGTATATAAACAGAACTATGTCTGTGTTTTAAATATTTCATGGTAGGACAAATAGGACAAAAATATTCAAATGGCTTCTTGAGCGGGGGGTGGGGGGTGATAAAAATGAACCAAAAACGGTTTAGAAACGCTTGTTTAGACAGTCAACAAAACAAGAAATAGCTCTGATTTGTAGCGCTTACCAATTTCTGTAGTGTAAATACTCCCATCATGGCCGATTTCAGGCTACAGATGCGACATTACTGAACACGGAGTTGAATAAATACATTAGCATACCATTATACTTCTACCTTGCAAGTATAACAGGTATAAAGAACCTAAAATAGTAGAAATAGTAAAATGTAATAAAATCATTAGTAAGAATGAATTTTAAGTATTTTTAATATAAATGATTAAATTGGACATTTATACAATTTCATTTTTATTAAAGGTCTTATTTAAACAAACAGTTCATAAAATTCCTGAAAATTTAATTGTCTTTCTTGAGCAGATTTGAGCAGGCTTCTACAATGCCACTAACTGGTAAATATAAAACTCATTTTGGGGGCTGCTTCATAGGCACCTGAAATACATGGCTTTTCTTCAGCCCTATGGAAAGGATGCCTAGAGAGGGCCCAAATGAAATAATAAATATTTTGTCTACAGGTTAATTTTAAAAGAATAGTATGTACTGCCATAATTAGATTTATTAAGTCAAAATGTATGAACCCATTTTAGTTCTTGACACCTAATATAGTCAAATTATTTCTAGTAAAGTTCTATCAAATAACACTCTCTCCAGTAGGATGGGAGATTTCTATTTTACTGCATATTATACTTTTTAAAAATATATTATAAGAGGATTATGGTATTTCATTATTGATTGAGTAGCAAATTTAAACGTGAAATTTACATTTGCCAGTTGGAGATTTTATTGTGCCAAACAGTAAAGCCACATGAAAAATAATAAAAATCATAGTTCTAAATATTTAAGGGTTAATTGAAAGGTTCTTGAAATGTGTCATTCCTTGACATTTGAAGTGTTTAGTTCCTTTGTATCGTATGCAATGTTATTTATAAATCACTGGATCTATTCCTAATGGTTTTGCACAGGATTCTCTCTGCCAGTAGAGAAAGTATAATGCTTCCTACCAGTGTTACAAACAATACTATTTCTATGATTATGATGGTAGAGAAAAAGATACTGTCAGAGTCTGTGTTTCAGTTAAAAATTGTGTCCTTTCAAGAATCTACAGCGATATTAAAAGTTCTCCTGGATGTGAGGTTATATAAGATAGAATTGGAATATAAAGGCTTTTTAATGCATTCTTCTAAGGAATTATTGATACATTTTCTCTGCTGTTAAACATCTTTATATATAGATACAAACATTAAAAAACATCCTTTTAAAGATTTTTTCTTTATTTATTTGACAGAAAGGGAGACAGCCACTGAGAGAGGGAACGCAAGAAGGGGGAGTGGGAGAGGAAGAAGCAGGCTCATAGCGGAGGAGCCTGATACGGGGCTCGATCCCAGAATGGTGGGATCACGCCCTGAGCTGAAGGCAGACGCTTAACAACTGCACCACCCAGGCGCCCCTAAAAAACATCTCTATTGTCAAAATCTGATATCATATTTTACTTCTCTTTTTGTTTTCCAAGACTTCAGTGATTAGCAAGTCTCAGGAGCTTTGTTGGCTGGTACATCAGATCTTAGATAAGGTCTTTGCCTAGAAGTGTGATAATATAGATTAACATTTTTTAGAAGGATAAAGGGTATATATAGAAGCCATTGTTTTCACATTAAAATTGGTATAAATTTGGATCAATTTTCATAATTAGAAAATATATTGTTAGGATTATTGGTTTAAACAAGGAAAGAGCCATCTCTTGCCAAGATGAATGTCTTAGGACGATTTTATTTTTTCTGATGTGGGCAGCTGTGGAGAGATCTGTGAAGTTGGCTTCATGGTCAGTAGCATCTGAAACACTTGCATCTGCTAGACATCTGGTGCCCCTTAAGGCTCTGATCACTGAGAGGGTCTGGAAGGCTTCCCCACATCAGAGGTGCTCCTTATTGCCACATCCTCTCTACTGCTCAGGATTCCATCAACACTTATTTACCTTAGGTTCTCTTTCTACTAGGCGTAGAGTGAGCATATTTGGGAGAGAGCCAGGGCTTAGGCTTGGAAAGCAGGTGAGTTTAAATTCCATCTCTCTACTGGGTGGCTCTATGTCCTAAAGCAAATCCCTTAACTTCTCTCAATTTCATCTTCCTCAAAGAGATTGATTAGGTACACATTCATCTATTCAACAAATATATTTTGAGCTCTATATTAGGATTCTCCAGAGAAACAGAAGCAAAAGAATGTATAGAAAGAGACTAATTAATTATTTTTTTAAAGACTCTGTTTTTAGGGGAGTTTTAGGTTTGCAGGAAAATTGAAGTGTTAGGGGCGCCTGGGTGGCACAGCGGTTAAGCATCTGCCTTCAGCTCAGGGCGTGATCCCGGCGCTATGGGATCGAGCCCCACATCAGGCTCTTCAGCTATGAGCCTGCTTCTTCCTTTCCCACTCTCCCTGCTTGTGGTCCCTCTCTCTCTGGCTGTCTCTATCTCTGTCAAATAAATAAATAAAATCTTTAAAAAAAAGAAAAAAGAAAAATTGAAGTGTCAGAGCATTCCCATATGCCCCCTGCACACCCACAGGCATAGCCTCTCCTGTTATCAACATCACTCACTACAGTGATATTTCTGTTACAACTGATGAACCTATATTGATTGACACATGAGTATTTCCCAGAGTGCACAGTCTATGTTAGGGCTCACTCTTGATATTGTACATTTTGTGGGTTAGGAGAAAATTACAGTGACAGGCATCTACCAATTGGGGTATTGTACAGAGTAGTTTCATTGCCCTAAAAATCCTCTGTGTTCTACCTGTTCATCTCCCCATCCATCCCCAACCCCTGACAACCACCCATGTGGTTGTTACTGTCTCTATAGTTTTAACTTTTCCAGAGTGTCATATAGTTGGAATCATACCATATGTAGCATTTTCAGGTTAACTTTTTTTCACTTAGTAACATGCATGTAAGTTTTCTCCATGTCTTTTCATGGTGTGATAGTTTATCCCTTTTTAGCTCTGAATAATATTCTACTGCCTGGATATCTCTCATTTTATCCACTCACCTACTGAAGGGCATGTTGGTTTGGGCAGTTATGAGGAAAACTGCTATAAACATTCATGTGCGAATTTTGTGTGGGCATAGTTTTCAACTCAGATAAATACCAAGGAGTCCAACTACTAGATTGTATGATAAAAGTATGTTTAGTTTTATAAGAAATTGCCAAGCTGTCCTCCACAGTGGTTGTATCATTTTGTATTCCCACCAGCAATGAATGAGAGTTCTTGTTGCTCTGCATTCTTGTCAGCATTTGGTATTGTCAGGGTTTTGGATTTTGGCCTTTTCATGGGTATATAGAGTGTTTTATCATAGGCTTCTTTGTTACCCGTACATCTTCTTTGGTGGTGTGTCTGTCCAGGTTTTTGGCTCACTTTTTAAGTTGGGTTGTTTGTTTTCTTATTGTTAAGAGTTCTTTCTGTATTTTAGATAACTATCCTTGATCAGATATGCCTTTTGCATATCTTGGTCTGTGACTTTTCATTCTTTTGAGAGAGATTCATTTTAAGGAATTGGCTATGTGATTGTGGAGGCCAACAAGTCCAACATCTGCAGGGCAGGCCAGCAGGCTGGAAGCCCAGGGAAGAGCTGATAATGCAGCTCAATCAGGGCAATCAACTGACAGAACTTTCTCTTTCTCAGTGAAGGTATATTTTTCCCTTCAGGCCGAAAACTGGCTGGATGAGACCCACCCATGTTATGGAAGATAATCTGCTTTATTCAAAGTCTGCTGATGTAAATGTTAATTCCATCTAAAAAGTATCTCTACAACAACATCCAGGCCAGTGCACCAAATATCTAATTACCATAGTCTAGATGGTTGACATACACGATTAACCATCACTAGCCCCTTCTTGGAGGAACTCTTCTAAGCATCATCTCAATATATACAAATATCAAACCACTATGTGGTAAATCAGAAACTAATATAATGTTATATGTCAATTATACCTCAATAAAGAAAAAAAAACTAAGTTTTTTAATTTGTGGAGCTTATCTTGTAGCAGATGGAAAGAGATAACAAACAGTAAAAATAATAGATGAGTAAATTGAATGGTAAGTTATAACACAAGAAGCCTTCTGGAAAAATAGATGAGGTTGGGGCAGATCAAGAATATAGAGTATGGGGGGCGCCTGGGTGGCACAGCTGTTAAGCATCTGCCTTTGGCTCAGGGCGTGATCCCAGCGTTGTGGGATCGAGCCCCACATCAGGCTCCTCCACTATGAGCCTGCTTCTTCCCTCTCCCCCTCCCCCTGCTTGTGTTCCCTCTCTCGCTGGCTGTCTCTATCTCTGTCGAAAAAATAAATAAAATCTTTAAAAAAAAAAAAAGAATATAGAGTATGGGGCAGAGGACTGACATGTGGGAAAAGTAGGAAAGCAGAATAGGACTTAGCTTTGTGGTATCCAAGGAAAGAGTATCTCAAACAAGGACTGATAACCTAAATGATTTAATTCATTTAAAAGTCCTTGGATACAATATCTGGTGTATAGCAGATGATCACTTAATGTAACTTCTCTTTCTATTCTTTTAATGATTTAAAATTAACTTAATAATGCATAGAATCATGGAGTGTTGGAACTGGAAGAAACCTTTGAGGTGATCTCATTCAAGCACATCATCCATTTTATACATGAGCAGATGAAGTGAAGGGAGGGAAAATGTCTTGCTCAAATTCAAAATTCTGTTTGTGATAGAGCCATATTTGTGGGTAAAACTCTTGACTCCTGGATTCCTATTTTAGCCATTTGAACATAGATCTTGTAATGTCAATTCTAGAACCAAATAATGCATTTTCATTGGGATATGAATAGATGTTTGTGCCCCACCCCCAAATTCTTTGGTTAAAGCTTTAATCTCCAGGAGCGCCTGGGGGGCACAGCGGTTGAGGGTCTGCCTTCGGCTCAGGGCGTGATCCCTGCGTTGTGGGATGGAGCCCCACATCAGGCTCCTCCGCTGTGAGCCTGCTTCTTCCTCTCCCACTCCCCCTGCTTGTGTTCCCTCTCTTGCTGGTTGTCTCTGTCTCTGTGAAATAAATAAATAGACTGTTAAAAACAAAAAAAAGCTTTAATCTCCAGTGTGACGATATTTGGAGGTGGGATCTTTGGAAGATAAAGAGGTTATTGAAGGTAGAGCCCTCATAAATGAAATTAGTGCCCTTATAAGAAGAAACATGAGATCATCTCTTCTCAGCCGTGTGAGGTTATAGCCAGAAGGAATCCCTCTGCAAACTAGGAAGGGGGAGCTTTCCAGAAACCAAACCAAACCAACTGGTACTTTGATTTTGGCCTTCTTAGCCTTCAGAACAGAAATTTCTATTGTTTAAGCCATTCAGTCTATAGTATTTTTGTTATAGCAACCTGATAACTAAGGCAGACCTTACTGTCTTCAGCGTTGTATGTCTTAAGGCCATAATGTTAATATAGAATTTGAAAGGTGCAGATAGATTGGAAAGGAGCAAAACCTGACCTAGGAGAGGTACTGAGATTTCTCTAATCCTCCTTGTAAAACAGAGGACCAACCAATCAAAAAGCCAGGACAAAAATGAAAGTTTAATTCTTGCTTTCTCTGAGTTAAACATACTTGACAGAATCCATCAGCCTACAACATGGGAGTGATCCCTCTTTGTAAATAAACATTAATTGAAGCAGATTTTCTCCAACTTCACTTACAGCTGGGAGCATGTTAGGCCTCTGTTAGGCCTTGCTTCTTCTCGATCCCAAATTTAGTTTCCCTTAGCTGCAGTCTGTGTGGTGTGAGTAACCCCATGGTGATGCTTACTGTGTGGGTAAATCAAGGGCAATGCCAGGGGGCCTCTTCCCGAATGGTGTTCTGTGTGTCACCGCTGGGTTGTAATATACTGTAAATGATACTTGTTGTTTGAGAAGCTGGATTCACAAATGCAAACAGCATTGTTCAGGTTTATGAAGATCAATTAATATTCACCCATCTGTCTCTCTGTACTTCCTGCTTCTCCACTTATGCAAATAAGACTGTCATAGTCTGGAAGCTGACAGGACATTAAAGAGTCATTTGTTGTGATGTGTTTGCAATACATAGGCTTTCTGTTTTCTTTTCTTAGGACAGATCCTTATGAGTCTGACTCTAAAGTATGGAAACATACATAACCTTTAGTTGTATCAGAGTTGGTCTTTGCACCCACAGCAGAGACAAAATGTTCTGAGAATGGATATATTTGAAGTGAAATTTAGATAAGCCTCCAAATCAAAGGAGAGAAAAGGATTGCTTTCAGGAGAGAAGCAGACATGGGATCAAGGGCTAAGCATTAAAAGTCTGCTTCAGTATCATTATTAAATTATCTAATTAATATTATTTAATAATGCATATTAACTAATTTAGAGCAAATAAGCTTGTTGACCTCTCACTTTATAATTTCCACATCAGGTCTCTTGATATCTGTAACCTATTAGCTTTATATGCATGTCGTTATTATTATTCAATTAAAGTTCTAGGTGTCTTGGGAAGACATGAGGAGAGGATGATAATGCAGTTTAAAATGTGGCCATTTCATTGTTATTGTCAGATAGACAGCATGTCTGTTTAATTTTGTCAGTTAACATTTTCATACAATACATATTTCAACGATAACAATACTTTATACTCTGATATAATTTGCTACAGTATCATTAGCTTCTATGTATTACCTAATGAAATTATAGCCTACAATTATGAGATGCAATAAATTCAACGGCATTTAAATGCTTCTCCCTCTTATAGTATTTTCACTTTTTCTTTCTCTCGATATTTAATTCCCTTAATCCCTGGTATGTACTGTATAAATAGATGCAGTCTCCATGAAGTCCCTAGGGTTTGGCACTCTACTAGTTACAAAGTAGTGATTATCATATGGAGAAATTCGCGAGCTTCTCAATTCTCCCAGATCAGGGAATACAGGCATATATTTCCTAAACACGGTTGATTCATTGTTGATTAACTGCTTCCAGAATGTGAAGTTAATTTTTCTTCTTCACATATATGAACACCAATCTGTGCATAAGTTCTGTGGAAGACATTTGTTTTAGGTCCTGTGGTTAGACTCACAGATAAAATAACTTTGCTGTCCCTTTTCACACCTAAGCCGACTCATTTAGCACAGGACCTATTCTCTGTACCTGTGTATGGCACAGGGGAAAGAGCGAGGATGATTCATCCTGTTTGCACCCTTGGTTGCCTCAAATCCAATCAAGATGATATTGCAATTGATGTGAGAATAACCTGGCTGGTCTTAAAATATTATTTCCGGCATAGTATGTTAATCAAACTATATCCTCTCCCAATTGTATCATGAATAGCGCATCCTGTCTAACGAGATAATGAGGGAAGGAAAGAGTTGCTTTGATTAGGACAAACACAGTTTAAGAAATAGTTATTTTCTCAACGCACATGACGTTAAGGAACACTCCATTTGGAGTCACATATTGTTGGCCTAAGGAATTTTTCTGTCAATGGCCAGCCTTGTGTCTTTGCAGAGGGAATTTAACTCTCTGAGACTCACCTTCTTTTGGGGTCGGGGAATGCACACACTCATATACGTGCAGCTTACAGACACATCTCATCGATTATATAGAGTTGTGGTACAATGTAAAGGAAAAATGAACAAGAAATCACTTTGTTAACTTTGAAGCACCATAACAAACTAAGTTTCCACAAATACCTCCTCTCGGCTATCTGAGGCCCCCTTGTTCTCCCATGAGCATGCCAGCAATACTCCCTCCCAGTGCCTTCCCGTTCACGCTTCTCCTTGCTAAGGATGCCATAAGAAAGTACCACAAGCTGGCTGGCTTAACAACAGATATAACCTTAAACAATAATTTGGGGGGCTAGAAGTCTGAAATTAAGGTGTCAGCAGGTTGATTCTTTCTAAGGGCTGTGAGGGGAAAATCTTTTCTAGGGCTTTCCGTTTGGCTTATAGATAGCTATCTTCTCCCCATGTCTCTTCACATTGCCTTCCCTCTACGAATGTCTTTCCAAATGTCTTCTTTTTTATAAGTACACCAGTCATGTTGGATTAGGGACCACAGTAAAGATCTCATTTTAAATAGTAAAGATCCTTTCTCCAAATAAGATCCTATCCTTAACTGGTGTTAGGACACCAACATACCATTTCTAAAGGAACACAACTCAACACATAATAGTCTCCAAAGAGCTACACCACCACCTCACTTCTTCCAGGTCTTTACTCTTCAGTGGATCCCTCTCCGACCTCCCCCCCCATTAAAAATGCACCCCTATTCCCAGGCACACATGTGTTCTCTCTCCCTCTTTCCTGCTTTGATGTAATCAATGGCACCTACTACCACTGACATACTATTATTTCAGTGATTTACCTCGTTTATTATCTGAATCATTCCACTTGATAAAAAGCCCCATGGGGGTGGGGACATTGTTTTGTCCTCACCTGTCTTCCAGACACAGGACAGTGCCTGGCACATAGTAGATGCTCAATAAATGTTTGCAAATGAAATGCAAATAAGATGATTTTGTGGTGCCTGCCCTCTTGGTACTCAAGTTTTGAGCCACATTATCTTCCCTCTCAGTATCCAAGTAGGTGAGAGCACCCCACATACCTGTAAAAATTGCCTTTAGCAGCCTGTTACTAATGAGCTCTTTATGTCCCGGTCATGCTTACATTCACTGTATTCTGGTTCGGTTCTCAGAGAAGCAGAAGCAACAGAGATTTCAGGATATTGCATGTTTTCTTTTTTTTTTTTTTTTAAGCTAGCACAGAGTTTTAATATTGGAAATACTCATTTTAGATAGCATGAAGGCAGGAGAACAAAATTTAGGGGGTTGGACATTAGGTGGTGATGAAATGACAGCAGGACGTTACTTGGCTTCTGTCTACTTACTTGGGGAACTAGAGACTCTCTCAGTTCACTGCCGGTAAGCCTCGAACGCCATGCTGGATTCTCTTAGCAACAGGACTCATTGAAATAATGAGTTTCTCCACCTGAAATTTGGCTTCAAGGTCACTTTTGGTACTTTAACCTTTCAGTGCCATGATTTTAGAAAGAAATGAAAGGCAGGGTTTTTTGTTTTTTTGTTTTTTTCAGCTCTTCTCTAGCAAATGAGGCTCATAAAGGTGCCAGTGAAAAAATAAATCAGTTATCTGGTGCTCTCAGCTGAATATAGCTGCTGTTATTGTTGGCTGATAGGCCTCTGGGGAAAAGGCATTTCAAAAAGGACTAAATCCACACACAGTGTTGCTGTAATAAAGCAACATTTAGCAAAAAATCAACTTTAGGAACACTATATTAAGGCTGGAAGCTAATTTACAGGGAAGGCTGTGCAAAATCCATTATTTCAATGCCATCTATCTGTAACGGACTCAAGTACTGCCAAGACTAGGTGTGAATTCAAACTATTGCCATTTTCTGGCGCAGGCTGCGTCGTGTGCCAGAAAGAGCTTGGGCTTGTAAGTCTAACAAATGCAGCTCAGACACTTCCTAACCGTAATTTCAGTCACGTCTCAGACTTCCTCAACTTGTTTTCCCCATCTTTAAAATGGAGCTAATGATATCCTCTCTAGAGGTACATGCAAAGGTTAAGTTAAACTACTTGGAGTGCATGCAGTGTTGGCTCTATTTCTGCTATTCTGGGGACTGGTGCTACAATTCTGTCATTCATTTAGCCCTATCGCGATGACTCATTTCTCCATTTCAGCCATCTCAGCACATACACATTGCAACTATTGATTTCCATAGGTCGGGTGACCATGAACACCTCTGTTCAGTTCTCCGAGGTTCAGTTTTCTTATTTGCAAACTGTGAGATCAGAGGCAACGGTAATGATAAGAGCTAGAAACTATGGAGTATGTGCTATGTATAAGGCACCATGCTAAGTGTCATTTGAACCATGTGCAGTGGGTCCTATGGCGATGCTATTACAGATACAGAAACTGGCTTCCAGATAGTATGTAGCTTGGCCACTGCAGTACAGATAGAAGGTGGTAAAAATGTAAGGAAACTAGCATAATATCTGGTAGAGATTTAGTGAGATTTTTATTTTTATTATTAATGGCATCCTGATGTCATCCATAATCTCCTTTGTGACTGTGTGATCTCTGCGAGAACAGAGTGTATCACGGGAATATTGTTTATTATTGTTCACTAGAAAACTGTGTAGACAACAAGTGCATTAGAGAGAAATAAAAAAAAAAGACAAAAAAAGACAGGAAAGTAGAGAGGGAGGAAGGAAGAAGAAAGGAAGAAAGAAAGGGAGGAATACAGACACACACGGGTAAAATGCACGCTATTACTTTTTCAGGCATCTGCCACCATGTTTCTAACCTGTTGGCAATTTCAAGAGAGCACTTAACGTGAAATGTGCCAGGCCTATTAACAATCATGGTTTTGGTTGGGAGTGTGCCATTTTCCAATGCACAGATGAACATAACAAGACAAGTTGCTCTGTTTTTTAATGACTGCCAAAGTTCTCAACACATAGCTTCAGCTGAGAAACACTTGCGTGAACCCTGAAATATTTTGACATAATTATGTTGACCTAGGCTCTCTCATAGGTATTCTAAACTGCCATTTACAGGAAAGACATCTTTCATTTATTTTATTTATTTTTTTATTTTATTTTATTTGACAGAGATAGAGACAGCCAGCGAGAGAGGGAACACAAGCAGGGGGAGTGGGAGAGGAAGAAGCAGGCTCATAGCAGAGGAGCCTGATGTGGGGCTCGATCCCACAACGCCGGGATCACGCCCTGAGCCGAAGGCAGACGCTTAACTGCTGTGCCACCCAGGCGCCCCGACATCTTTCATTTAAAGAGGAACTGTTTTTGTTTTTTGGGGGTTTTTTGTTTGTTTTTTCCTGTGAACCCTTGTTTACACTTATTGTATGTCTCTGACTGTTCTAACACAGCACTAGGGGTCAACCTGCTGCTAGACTCCCTGGAAGAGGAGGCTAAAATATATTTATGTCTTGCCTGACAGGCAAACTTTGTGTTCCCTTAACCCATATTTCCCCCTCCAGCTATTAACTTTCTTCCTTTTATTCCCCACACTGCTTGGTTTGGGATATGGAAAATGCTTCAAGTTTTTAAGAAATTAAGTACATATTTAATAAAAGTGGCATGGCAAAGTTTTCTTTAGAAAAGGGCATACACTTGAGGCTGGTGGTCTAGAAGATTTTTTCCTTTCTCTGCCACCTATCTATATAAAGATGCTGGAAAAAAATGTTTCCAGAAGTCTCTCTGTCGACTGTCAGTGATAGATGGCTTTGGAAAGCAGAAGGATGTGAAAATAAGGACTTCAGATATGGACCTTCATACTTTTTATGGTAAATACGTCCACACATTTTAATACAAAATGTGTAGTCTTCAGAAAGATCACTGCTGACAACCCCTTTTAAATTACTTAAGAGCGAGTCATACTTTTGTTATAAAACCCAAGGCCATGAGCTATCTTAAAACTTCAAATGTCTAATTCATTCTTCTACCTTTCCACTTGCAGTGGCTATCACTTTGACTTATCTAATAAGAGCATGGTCTGCCTTAGAAAACCCTGTATTCTTTTTCTTCTTAAGGAAAGTAAGGACTCGGCGTTACTCTTTTTTTTTTTCTTTTCCCACCATTAAACTCTCTTTTCAGGGTACCTCTATCCCACCCATCTTCATTCATTAGAAGCCAGTGAGAATTTATTTCAATTCAGTGAATGATTTCTGATGATCTGTGTATGTGTCTCTCTTTTGTGAATGGGCAAGCATGAGAATTACAAGATGGATAGTAGCTTTCAAGGAATGACCAGTTTGGGTGAATATATTATCTATCAATAAAGTTGGGGGGAAATCACTGTATTTTACCTAAGAGTGCGGATTCCTGGCTTTTCTCAAAAGTTGGGAGTTCTAACGACACTGGCTGGTCTTTCTGAGTGGGGATTATGAGGTAACACTTAGAAGCAGCTGCTACCTTTGATTTTGTCACACTGCCCACCTTACCACCCCCTCAAAATCTCTCTTACACCATGTCCAGATGTCAATGACCACTCATCATGGTTTCACTTTTGACACCTTTAATCAAGGTGTCAAATCGTTTTTCATGTCACCTGCCTGTCTAGAGGCTGCACGTCCTTGTCTAGAGTATGTGGTTTAGAGTAGACTGTGAGTTCATAAGCACAGGGCTTTGGAGTAGTCAGGGAAGCTTTTCAAAGAAAGTAAGGCTTGCACAGATCCTGAAGGAAGGGTGGGATTTGGATGGAGGAGGGTCCCATACAGATGATTTTAGGTATGCCCGGGAGGGCATCCATAGTGGCTTGTCAGTGGGAAGGCACAGTTTTGTGGAGAGGACCAAGAAGATAAAACTGATCCAGAAGAATGTGGCAGGGTTTCTAGAAAGTCCTGCCTGACTGGCCTGAAAGTTTTTATTTTACCCTGGAGGTCACAGAGTAGATGAAGATGGTATTTTCAGATTATTTTGGTAACCGTGATATGCCAGATGTCCTAAATAAGAGAAAATAAAGCAGCACACTGCTTAATAAGCTACTGGATGGTTCCATTTACAACCACCTAGAAACCTGTGTGCTAAAAAATAAAGATATATAATATAAAATAAAAATAGCCAATGTATAAAATATAATCATCAGCTTAAATGTATGCCTTGGCTCATAAGTACATACACAAAATTCTCAAAAAGATAAAGAACGAAGGGACAGTAAAGCATGAGCACTGACTTGGATTTCTCTGTGGAAGAGAGAGAGAGAGTTTGAGTAGTTGTGTGGGGTCTGGAGACTAAGCCTCGGTTTATACATGTAGAATGTGAACTTGACATATCTGCATAAAACCAGACCCTCAAAAGGACAGGTGAGACTAAATGCACTCACTGACCAGAAGCTTGTCTGTCTTAACCTAAACTCTAGAGGGAGAGAGGGTGAGAGAGGGAAGAGACACTGATTTCCCTGTGAACACAGGGCCTGCTCTTGGTAAACTCCCAAGCTAAGGAATTGTTATAAAGCATGGTCCCAATTCTTATGACCTCTGTTGGAGACAAATGGAGAACCTACAGTCTGAGCTTTCAAAGAATCTCTGTAGATAGAAAGCAATATAAGGTATACTCACAATATAAAAAAATATAAATCGTAGTAAGAGGGAACGTCTTCAGATCCATGAAGCAGCACGACCAGAGCTTTAAGAACTTTAACCAACAGGAGATTTTGGATAGAGACTGAAAAAAAACTACAATGTTTAAGAGGACTAGCATATTCTGGAACCCAAACACAAAATCATGTGCAGAATCACAGTGATCTCCCCTTCTAAATGACCCTACCTCTTCATTTTTGGAGGGGAGGGAAATGTGGAGAGTAAATGGTTTGCCTACGACAATGCTGTTTTTTAAATGCAAGAACAAAATGTAGACTTTATATTTCTGACTCTAATGCCTCAGAGTTAGGGCAATCGTATTAAGAAATGATGGGAATGAAGAAAGAAAAGGAAAGAAAAGTGGACTATGCTATTTGGTGATTCTTTGGTTACACCAGAAAAAGAACTGTCAAATATCAGTAGCCCCAAAAAGCTGGGTAGAGGATTTGGGTTTATAGCAGCTCTGTTTATGGAAGACAGGAAATGACATCAGAGAAAATTGCAGTGTTGGCTTTTGTATCCATAGCATTCTTGGCTTTTATATATTTAACTGGCATTTACTAAGCAGCTCTCACAGGCAAAGCATCAAGGTCATGCAGTGTCACAGATATAGAGATGATTGAGTGAGTCATGGTCTGTCATTTAAGAAATATACAACTTAGTGCAGGAAGGAATTAGATAGACAAAGAGGCGTTAACCAAAGAAGACAGAGAATGTGCTGTGAGACAGGCTGGGGATACAACTAGACAGACCTGTGTCCCAACAGAGCCCTGGGCCTATGGTGAAGACCGACAGCTCTAACCCAGACCAGAGGCAACACCACTGCTCAAAGATAATATGTGAGATCTGAATTTCCTACATTGGACTTGCTTATCCTCCCCAATCTAAGATTATAGAAAAGATGGCTTTAACCACCCTTCATGAAAGGGCCGACATATTTAAAACAAACCGACAAAATATCAACTCATCAGCTGACCTTAGGTTATAAATGACTGACATTCTGTAAAACTAGTCATTATTGCCACTTTAACATGTTTTATGTGTGTCTTATTTCTGCTAGAGAGGTGAGGGACCCCTTCAGAAATGTGTTTCTTCGTTGAAACCTGTAATAATGTTGTTGATTTTTAACTCTTGCCTAAAGGTACTTTGATGAGGATACTAATAGCAGGGACAGTGTCATAAAATCACAATATGGCCCCTCTGGGAAAGTTAATTTGGGCATAATTACTGTCGAGATGTCAGATTTGACACATGGCCTCTAGTACAGTTACTCGAGCACACACCCTCATTTATAGGAGGCTATGGGATTTATTGCAGAAGAGTTCTTTGGGAAGGACGTGTCCTAGGGAAGCAACAAGGATAATAACCAAACCCTTGTGAAATTATATGAGCCAATTTCTGCTAGGAACCTAAAAAAGAAGCTCAAATCTAGAATTCTGGATGAACAAGATAGATATATAGATATAGATATGTTTATAATACATACATATATATGGAGGGGGAAGGGGGAAGAGAGAGGGAGAGACGGAGNGGAGGGAGGGAGAGAGCTTCTTTATTATATATGTATATTATATATGTTATATATTACATATATAGACACACAGAGAGATGCAAACATACAGTAGATACATATTTTTTCTTAAGTAGTGAGGATTGAAATTGCCAAACCGAATTTAGAAGGAATACTCTTTCCTAACCCAAATTTCAGAACTCCATAGGTGGAGGTGTCAGGGCAGCAGGGAGCACTGGTCGACTTTTATCCCCATTTTGGTCTCCCTCCAATTTATAAAATATTTGGTCAGGGTCTACAATTCTCCTGACAAAGAAGGAGCTTCAGAGAAGCCTTTTGAAAGAGAATGCCCGGCTGTTAGGGTTTGGAAAATAAGAAGCCAGAGGTGAGGTTGACAGGTTGTGTAGGGGGAAACAGACAGAACTGACAGTTTATTTTTAAGCATTTCAAACTTTGGCGGATCAATTTTCTGAAAGGGTTTCCTTCTGATTGTTCTTTTGAAAGTAAGAACTGCCAGGGCTACAACAGAAGGCTGACACCCATTCAGTTCAGCACTTAGAAAAAGCTAAGAGGGAAAAAAAAGACTTTCAATTCTTGTCCTTTCTATTTATTGTGGTGTTCAAAGCAGTGAATAGGGGAGTTGGTGCTGAAAAGCATTTTCCATTATGTCTACTGCAAAGTCTCAATGAGTCTCAATGAGTAGGGAGTCAAGAAATAAAACTTTTTCCAACTGGGAGAGTTTGAAGGTGCATTCTCACTGCAAACCAAGCTGGGGTATCCGATAGGGGCCTAAACCTACATGATGAGAAAAATAAAATTAAACTGTTTAGGTTACTGCTATACCATAATGCTATCACTGCATATTGTATTACTTTCCAGAATCAAGAATGCATTTGCTGCTATCTCTTACCTTTCAGAAATAAAATTTGGAAGGTATTGCCAGCCACTAGACTGAATTAATCTATTTTTCCATGAGATTCACTTATTTATTTGATTCAGCCGCCTAGAATTATTCTTCTTTAGCATGTGTATTATATGATAGATTTTTTTTAAGTATATATTCATGTTCTCCACTAGATTGTAAGCCAATGAAAGGGCACTCAGTATTCTGTGTAGAGTGACCAGTGAGGTACTTGGCAAGTAGTTACACCCTTAATACACATTTAATGAATTGGACCTTTGTAATCTTCCCCATTCTTTTTTTGTACTTCTTTTTGTATATTCAAATTGAACACCATATGCAGAGTATGATGATAAAATACACATGGGGGGGGGTTTTACAACTGAAGAAACAATGATGTTCCAAACTTAACATATATTAAGCACAGCCTGTGCTAGGCCCTGAGGTTGGAGAGATAAATGACACAGTCTATGCCCTGTAGGATTCTAGTAGATAGAAAGGACACAAAAATAGGTAATGCTATAAGCATATGACTAGAGAGCAATCTGGTGTACTAAACATCAAAGAGATAACCTTCCATGCCCAAGCAGCACTAGATAAACCCACGAATAAGGTGGAGAGGCATGGGAGAGATGATTTACTTTGTTCTGAAAGTCAACCGGGAGAAGACAGCAGAAGCATTTGTGGGTCCTGAAAAATGACTCAGTGATGAAAGCTCTGGTTAATTTGTGTCACATTAGCAGTATCATGTTTCTCAATATGACCCTTGGAAAAGAATAACTCTATTACATTTGGGTTTGCAAATAGTTTCTGCATCTCTTGGGCAGGGAATGGAGTATTTGTGGAGGGACTAAAAATAGATCAAGCTCACAGGGACTGGTGCTTAAAGCTCCACCCTGAGAGAGGACAGGAGCAGGTCTCACACTTGGTTGCACATTCGAATCACATGGAGAACATTAACAAAATAAGTTCCTGTCTGTATCGCAGGTCAATTAAATCAGTCTCTGGGAATTGAACCCAGGTTTTATAAACTTTCCAGATGATTCCAGTGTGTAGCCAAGTCTGAGAACCAATGGGTTCATGTCATGCTTCTCAAGCTCTAATGGGCTACAAGTCACCTGGGGAATTCGAGATGCAGATTCCCGAGTCTGGGATGGGGATCGTGATTCTGTATTTCTAACAGACTCCCAGTGATGCCTATGTGGTTGTTGAGGAGGAAGGGGTTACAGTCACTCAGGAATTAGAAAACTGCCAATTTGCTAGCTTTCCAATCTCTGCCCAAACTGTTGATGGTAAGATGATTGAATGGTCCTCTAGCTTTTATATAATAGATTTTTTTTTTCTTTTCTTTCCCAAAGATCTGATTTACATAACATGGGATTTGGGGTATTTGGCATTAGGAGCTGGACGGTCTGGCCATGGCCTATTAAAAATATTAAAATCCGATACTGCAAAGGCAGTCCTAAGGGGGAAATACATAGCCATCCAAGCCTCACTCAAAAGAATAGAAA
>NC_048233.1:69771989-69780242 GCF_002007445.2 Ailuropoda melanoleuca | reverse complement strand
TAATGAAGCATCAAACTTTACATCGGAATCTGGGGATGTACCGTATGGTGATTAACATAATATAATAAAATTGAAAAAAATATTAAAATCCGAGATACATTTTTGGGGAACTCAGTAGAGTAGAAGGCAGACTCCCTTCATATAGAAATGGGTGATTTAAATTATTGTGCAACGTTGAGCTTATACAGTCTTTGTGAAAATGTCTAAGTTAGCTTTGTTTTGGAATTTTGTCTGACTATTACATAGCTAAACCTATCTCCTACAATCCCCCCTATAATCTGGGATATAGAATTACAAAGAGGTAACAGTCATGGTCTCTGGTCTCAGACTGCCAGAGTTCAAATCCTACCTCAACAGCATTCTGAACAAGAATCCCCAGCCTCTCTTGTTTTCTTCCCAGTGGAGATAAAAGTAAGATCTATTGCATGCCGTTGCTGTGAGGATTGAATGTGGTGGCATTGACAGGCACTGAGAATGGAGTATGGCTGTCACCAGTCGTGGATGTAATCGATTATAGTCTCACGGTTGTCAGAGACGGAACTTGAAAGTCCCAGCCTTTCACAAAACAGGCAGCCATGTTAAGAATTAGAAGATGTGGCCACTCTGGGGGCACCTGGGTGACTCAGTAGGGTAAGCATCTGCCTTCAGCTCAGATCCTGATCTTGGGGTCCTTGAATGGAGTCCCTTGCTGGGCTCCCTGCTCAGCGAGGAGAATGAGGAGTCTGCTTCTCCCTCTCTCTTTGCCCCTCCCCCATGCTCGCTCACTTCTTCAAATAAATAAATAAAATATTTAAAAATTTAAAAAAATTAAAAATAAAGATGTAACCATTCTCTGTGAGTAAATGTCATAGATTTCCACCTTCCATTTATCCCCTCATGGCCAGTATTTGCAGTTTGTAAGATGAGAGGGTTCATTTGTGGATTAACCATATTATTTCTTTTTCTTTTTAAAGAATTTATTTATTTATTTGTCATAGAGAGAGAAAGCATGAACATGGGGAGGAGCAGAGGCAGAGGGAGAAGCAGGCTCCCCGCTGAGCAAGGAGCCAGATGTGGAACTTGATCCCAGGACCCTGGGATCATGACCTGAGCTGAAGGCAGATGCTTAACTGAGCTACTCAGGTGTCCCTAAGCACATTATTTCTTAAGCACCTACTACACGGTGGTCACTGTTCCAGATGCTGGTGTTAAAGCAGTAAATGAAACAAACCAAAATCACTGCTCCCTTGAAGCTAACATTCTAGAAGAGTCTAACAATGAAAAAACAATGAAAAAGTAGAGTATGTTCTCCTGGGTACAACAGTAGATATTATGGGAATAAAATGTAATGGTCATTGTTGTGGGTAACGGCCATTGTTGTGGAGGAAATGAACTTAGGGGAGGGTGATACGAAGTGCCAGGGGAGGGTGGACAAGATTAGCAGTACCAGCCAGGTAAGGTGTTCAGGGAAGCCCTGGGGAAGACGATGACATTGTGTTCACCTACAGAGGGAGAGCAGGAGAGCCTTGTAGAGAGTGTTCAAGGAAGGGAGAGCACATGCAAGGGTGCTGGGCCAAGGAGGATTGGAGGACGACTAGGTAAGCCAGGAACTAATATAGCCACAGTTGAGTGAATGAGGGGCAAGGTAATAGCAGATGGGCAAGGCCATCAGAATCACCTAGAGGGCTTGTGAAAATACAGACTAATGGCTCCCGTGCTCAGAGTTTCTGGTCAGTGAGGTCTGGGGAGGATCCTGAAAACTGCACTTCTAATATGTTATCAGATGCTGCTGGCGGGGTGCGGAGTGGGCTGTGGCATGGCATGGAGCACCATTAGATTTGATTGAGAAATAATGCAGGAAGCCCATACTGGACCTTATGGATATTATCAAGGTTTTGTGTTGGACTCTATTTGAAAAGCAAGTGTGAGTAGAGAGTTTTCCGCAGAGTAGTACCTTGATGAAATGCACGGTTATGCCAAATAATTCTTCTGACAAAAGCACAAGAGGTTATGTGCCATGGCTTTTTTGTGATCTCTATGATCGGATAGTGTTTCAATGTATATGAATGTTTTTGAGCGTTTCAGATCATTTTGTAAGACATATCTCACCTTATCATGTATGCTCTGTACACTTACATTTCAGCTTATTCACACATCTGGCCAAACATCAAATGTAACAGTAAATTAGTTCAGTTCTGATTTAACCCAAAGTCAACCCAGTGAAAATCTGACCCAGTCATTCAAAAACAGGTAAGTTGCATTTAAAAAAAAAAATCTTTTTCAAAGAATTACGTTGGTGTCTTACGGACAAGGCCATGGCATCAGTGCTACCACTTCTTAAATATGACCTTGCAATAGGGCTTATTACGTCCCTGGGTGATGCAGACAAATACTGCTATAATCACTTTGTTGAACTTTCCCGCTGTCATTAGCACAATACTGTATTCAGAAGGGTAGGTAGCCTTTCCTAAATAACAGAACACAATGAATAAATCAAACATTGTCTAATCAGAGTTGTATTTTGCTTGATGTTGCATCATTTTTAAGTGGTAAGCTTCGTAGCATTTCTGTGGGGCCTTTATTTTATGTAGCTTTGTTGAAAGCAAAATCTGTAAAATGACACCTATCAAGGACACCCTTTGTGAATTATATGACTCCAGCCAGTGGATCAAGGTAGCCACTGTATTTGGTCAATCTCTCTGGCCTATTGAATTCTGGTTTCTCATATTTATTTATTTTGTCCTATCAATGCTTCTCCAGGTAAAAGTTGTAGACCTAATTTTGTTTCATTAAGATTCACTTTAAATTCCTTGCTTATCCAAGCAGAACCTATTTTCCACATTTGTCCTTTCTCTTCCTTTTAATTTTTTTTTTGCATAAAAAAATAAAACTTTTGGAAATCAGTTCCCCAAAGAAGATGACTGTCACTCCAAAGTAAATAGATTTAGTCCTGTAGCACACTCCCACCCACAACCCTAATTTCCTGAACTTTCTAGGATATATATTTTTCTCCTGCAGCATTTGTCCTTTTGATTGCTTTGTAAGAATACCACACACTTTTACTGAAATAACATTTTACATTCAATATATGTTCAGACACTGAACGCACAAGGCATTCTGACATCAGAGAAAACAGTATTTGCTCTGGGAGCACGCTGTGTCCTTTTTGTTTTTACTCCTCCTGAGGTTTGTGTGATGATATTTCACTGTAGCTAAACACTATCTGCCTTCATAACGCATAAGCACACCCTCTCCAACTTCTTGAATTTCAAACAGTAACTGACACTTTGCTCTAAAACTGAAGAGGATGTCAATAGTAGCTAACATTTATTGAGAGCTTACTATGTGCCAGGCACAGGGCTATCTCTGTCTGTCCATTATTACGTTTCATTCCCATGATATCCTAGGAGTTAACTGCTTAGAAAGTTGCATCCAGAAGAAGCCACACAGCTAGAAAGTAGGCAACAAGGATTCCAGCTCTGCATTTTAACTTCAGAATTATGCTCTCACTTAAATAAAATCATCTGATACTGGTAATGTTTTAGGTAGATATAATTACAAAACATCTGATTAATAAACTGGATAAAAACATGACACAGTGAGGGGCGCCTGGGTGGCACAACGGTTAAGCGTCTGCCTTCGGCTCAGGGCGTGATCTCGGCGTTATGGGATCAAGCCCCACATCGGGCTCTTCCGCTATGAGCCTGCTTCTTCCTCTCCCACTCCCCCTGCTTGTGTTCCTCTCTCGCTGGCTGTCTCTATCTCTGTTGAATAAATAAATAAAATATTTTAAAAAAATTTAAAAAATTAAAAAAAAAACATGACACAGTGAAATGATAATGTTGGCGATTATAATGACAACAGCACTAATAAAAACAATAATAATTATTGGATGCACCATATAAAGCAGGCAGTATTCTAAGAGTCATCCTCTTTCGTTGCCCCAACCTTCCTGGGCAGTGGACATTATTGTGCCCTTTTGACAGATGGGAAAACTGACACTCAACTAAATCAGTTGATTAATTCTAAATGACTGAATCGTGATTTTTATCTAATTCATGTCTATAACCAATGCTCCTGAGTCATTAACACGCATGCCTCAAAGTCATATAAATACTTGGTGAGTCACTGTGTGTGCCAGACACTCTCTACGGGTACAGTACTCACTTGTAAACTCACAGTGAGCTTTGGAAGCTCGTGTGATTATCATCCTCAGTTTGCGATTGAAGAGACAGAGTTTCAGAGAGATGAGGTCTTATGTCTGTGGCCACAGGTCGAAACATGAGGAGACATCTACCCATATATCCTCCCGACAGGAGTCTACTGAATTCAAGTTTCTATGGTTTTGCTTGGAGTACCGTGTCCTGCATCCCCAAAGCTCAAATGTGATTAATATGGAGATGGCTTCTCTGACAATGCCTGTCTGAAGAGAGAGCGCGAACCCCATTCTCATGAGTGAAAGAGAGTGATAGCTATAAGCCTGAACCAATCTGCCTCCTGAAGCAGCATCTGGAGGGCAGGGCAGACAGTCGGAAAATGCTGTCCAGCTCCCAGAGGGTGATAATGAATTAAACCGTTGGGGTCAATTCTTCCAATCAAAGACCTGCTGAGAAAAAGAACCAAAGGAACCTAGTCTTGCCCAGAGAACATCAAGGAACATAATCATATCACATGGGCTTTTCTGTCAAGATACCCATGTCGGGGTGTGGTTAAGCTTCCAACTCTTGATTTCAGCTCAGGTCATGATCTCAGAGTCATGAGATGGAGCCCTGCATTGGGCTCCGCGCTGAGCAGGGAGCCTGCTTGGGAGTCTCTCCCTTTGCCTCTCCCTGCCTCCAATCTCTCTAAACAAAACGAAACAGACCAAAACCCCAAAAAACAACCAAATAAAAAAAAAAATCCAAAACCCATGTGAACTAGTTGGAAACTCCTGGTAGTTTGGAAGTGAAGTTCTCAAGTCACCAAATTCAGGGCATATAAGTCACTCCTAATAGATAGGTAAGCCAAACTAGGGTTTTCTGACCTAGTGAATATTATTGTCCTAAAACAAATAGCTTTTTGTGAATCAATAAGATAGTCCTAGTTTAAGTGCAGGCTTTGCTATTTTGGTCTCCTGTTTTCAAGTACTTAAAAAATACCTCCAAGGTGACACCAGCCAATAGTTTAAATTCACCGGTCCCACATCTGCAGTAACCACTTCACTCATCTATCCTTCCTTCTCCTTCCCAATCTTCTGTGTTCGGTTTCCACTGCCATTCTAGCCACACAGCTGGGAAGTGTTCACAGTACAGCTGATTCCTCTCTTTCATGTCATGCTCTCTCTATGACACCAGGCTCTCCCCGGATCTTGAATTATCCTCCCTCTTTTCACCTGTCTCACATCTCTGTTTTCTGTTTCCTCTTGTAATCATCATGTCATTGATCTTCTTAGTACCCCCCAGCTTCTACTCTAATCTAATCAGCATTGGTCCGAGGGCAATATATGGTCCAGAGATTCCATTTCTAAACAAACAAACAAACAAAGATTTTGAATGCTCTGAGAAATGGAATGCACCTTGCAGTTAGCCAGAGTTTGTCAGTCTCCACCATTCCCTGTTCTTCCACACATATCTGTTTTACTCATTTTGTGACCTGTCTGGTCCCTGTAGAAGTTATAAATTTTGTAAATCCATCTGACAGATTGTGTCAAATAGAGCATACCAGTTAAGAGTTGAAGATTAGAGGCAGCAGAGTTTGGTTGGTATTTCCAGCTACAGTGCATTCTAGCTCTGTGACCTTTGGCAAATCCCATAACCTCACCAAGCCTGAGCTTCTTTAACTAGAAAATATGTTCACAGGAATTCCCAGTTAGTGGAGTTGTTGGAGAATTAAGTAAGAAAACCTAAGGGGCACCTGAGTGTCTCAGTCAGTTAAGCATCAGGCTCTTGATTTCGGTTCAGGTCATGATCTCAGGTGTCAGGCTCCCCACTGGGCGTGGAGCCTGCTTAAGATTCAATCTCTTCCTCTCCCTCTGCCCCTCCCTACCCCTGCCCCATGTTCATGATCTCTCTCTCTCCCTAATAAAAAAAAAAATTAATAAGGAAAAAGAAAATGCACATAAAAGTTAGTACAATGCATGGCCCATATTAGATGCTCTAGAAACATAATTAATCATTGTCATCCTCATAAACACACAAATCCAATCACGTCATTCCTGTCTCAAAACCCTTTCTTATCAAATCAAATGCTTAACCACCTTATTCCAGACTGTTCATGATCTAAGCCCTAACTGCCTTTATAACTTTTTCTTACTCACTACCTTCTTTCCTGTACCATGTCCCCAAGCCAATCTGAAGTGAATTATATATAATGAATCCCTTTGATCAAAATGATCCAGCTGCTAAAGTGTCCTTTTTTTCCACTGCTTCATCTTATTACTACCTAATCTCTGAGACAGAGTTCACATGCCATCTTGATTTAGTTAGCTTTCTGGTTGCCAATGATAGAAATTAATTCATATTTCTGAAGGCAAAAAGGGAAATTACCGAAGTGAAGCAGTCAAGTTGGCCTAAGGAAAGAACTGGAACCAGGGTCTAAATAGTTGTTGAGATTTTTTTTCCACCTCTGCTTCTCTCTTCATGTCGGCTTCATTTTTTTTTTTTTTAATATGCTCTTTCTCTGCAGCTGGGTCTAATTGAAAGAATATGCTACCCACAGACAGCTCCCGTGTTTATAGGAAACATGAAATATGCCCACTTCATGCTTGAGATAGACTCAACTCTCTTTCAGCCACAATTCCAAAATCCCTGTCATCTCCCTTTCAATTGGCCCAACTTGGGTTAGTTCAGTCAGTGGGGAAGGTGAGATGGATAGGATTATCCTACGGTACCTTGGCTTAAAAGAACCCACCTAAAGAGAAAGGGCAAGACAGCACATGAAGGACAGGTAGCTAGCAGGCTGGTGGGCTGGATAAATGCACTAAAATTGCCCACTGGTGGGGCACCTGGCTGGCTCAGTCGGTTAAGTGTCTGCCTTCAGCTCAGGTCTCCCAGGATCAAGCCCTGCGCCTGGCTCCCTGCTTAGCAGGGAGTCTGCTTCTCCCTCTCCCTCTGCCACTCCCCCTGCTTATGCTCTCTGTCTCTCTTGCTCTTACTCTCTCTCTCACAAATAAATAAATAAAATCTCTTTTAAAAATTAAAAAAGTAAAATAAAATTGCCCACTGGCATTTATGCCACTGTATGCCAGGTAATGTTTTAACTGCTCTAAATATGCTACCTCAGTTATCCACTAGGTGTTATTGCAAACTCCATTTTATGGATGAAAGCATGGAGTTATTAAATGTTTGAGTAACTTGCATGAGGTCACCCTGCTAACAAATGGTAGAGTCGGGAGTCCCACAGACGTACCCCTTGACCCCACACGTACACCTCAGCCTGTGGCTGATGCATTTGTCCCTGACAAGGAAACTTTCCCCAAGCTTCAGAAGTTAGGAGTCTCTGGCTTCTCTGAATTCCCCTATTTTTCTTACTATTTTTTTTTTTTTTACATATGTCACTTCTTATCTTATAGAAGAGTCATTATTTGTGCATGTAGCTTAGTTACCTTTATTATAAACATCTTAAGGACAGGGGCCTTATCTCGTTCATCACTGTGTCTTCCACAGAACCCAGCACAGTTTCTGATGATTTGTGCAGCCTTCATAAATAGTTTTGGAATGCATGAACAAATCCATGAGATTCTACTTGGCACCATTGGTATTTATTCTTCGTTGGTAACAATAATAATAGCTACACTCACTGAATGCTCTCCAAGCACAGGGCTCTATGCTAAGTACTTCACAAAACAGATCTCATCAACTGCTCTTAGCCTTATGAGATAACATCCCACTATTAGCATGTATCTAATATGTAAAATGAGACCCTTAAGATACAAAACCACAACCTTCTGATTTTAAAACTGTGTTCTTCAGTACTATGACATCCTAGCAACTACTGTTTATTTATTTTTACACATAAGGTAAAAATTTGGGACAGTATTTCTGAATGATTAAGCATCCTGATTAATAGGATATTCAATTATGTTTTATTGAAATCAGAACTTTAGAGTTCTAGTAAAGACTGAAAACTTTCACCTTGGAAAATGTTTTTAAGAATAATTCTTGGCCTTTGCTTTTTCATATGCCTAGTCTGAAATGTTTGGCCAAAGTTCCACATTTGTAAACCACTCTTCTATAAACCAGTAGTTTTCAAGATGTCAAAACAGGCACTTTAAGAGTCTTCAGTTTAAAGTTAAAA
>NC_048233.1:69659928-69771889 GCF_002007445.2 Ailuropoda melanoleuca | reverse complement strand
ATATATATATATATATATAGTGTGTGTGTTTTGATTAATGAACCTTATTTTAGTCAACTAAAGCAGAATTGAAAGCAGACAGCTAACAGATCAGGTTCTGCCATGGAAGCTGGAACCTTTCTCTTTCTTGAGGTTTTGGAAGATGATCAACAGGGGTTACTAGAAAGTCAAAGTATAAAGAAATTCACGGTTTGCTCCATTCTGCAAAATGTGAACGATGTGTTGTTTCATGTTCACTCAGTCTAATCCAGTATTTTCCAGACCAGTGGTTTCCTTTTGCACCATTGCCTGCACAGCAAATATAATTTTACTTATTTATTTATTTATTTATTCAACAATGACTTATTCAGCAGAATAAGTGTACAATCCCAATCCTCCCTTCCTCACTTGAGCTCTCAACAGCAGTCAATGCTGCAAGCCTTTCTCTTTTTCCTATTCTTTCTCTTACCTTCTCTGACCCATCTGTCTCCTGATTATTGCTCTACCTGTCTGACCACTCCTTTTCAGTCTTATCTACTTGCTCATCTCAGGCTACCATGACCTTCGCTGGTGAAGGTGCTCAAAGCTCAGTCTTAAGCCCTCTACATTTCTTGTGTTATTTATTTTCTCCTTATCAGCTTGACCCCTGTAGATAGATAACTCATGAGTATATATTTCTAGCAGCGATTTCTCTTTGTGCTATAAACTTCTGTGTTGAGCTATCTGCTTATGATCCATTTGGATGGCTCAGTGGCAATTTGGATTTAATTTTTTCCAAGAGCTAACTCATAATTTTCCTTTCCTGGAAACTTGGAACTCAGAATTTGAATTCAAAGAGTATGGTACTACCATCCATCCATTTGTGCAAGCATAAAACTGGGGATTGTGGCAACTCCCCAGTTTGCCTCCCCTAATGCTGCATCCATCAGCAAATCCTTGATTTAATCCATCAAATATCCCTGTTCTGTCCACAGTTTTTCATTTCTCATATTACTTGCCATATTTTTTTAAAATATTTTATTCATTTATCTGAGAGAGAGAGAGAGCCAGAAAGCACAAGTAGGGAGGGGCAGAGGGAGAGGGAGAAGCAGGCTCCCTGCTGAGCAGGGAGTCTGACCTGGGACTTGATTCCAGGACCTGGGACCATGACCGGAGCCAAAAGCAGATGTTTAACTAACTGAGCCACCCAGGCGCCCCATATTACTGCCATCTGATCATAACAACTTCTTGATTAAAACCCTTCAATTATTTCCTCTATTTCTTAGAATAAAACATAGAGTTACCATAGTTAAGATTGTGCTTTGTCCTCCTTTGCTTTCAATTTCAATTTATATCTCTCTTTAATTTTTTAAGTAAACATTTTACTAAATTATATCATGTTACAGAAAAGTGCATAAATCTTGGGTGTATAGCTTGATGAATATTCAAGCTATACCCATAGAACCAGTTTCCAGAATCAACAGACAAAACATTCCCTATACTCAGAAGTGTCCTATCTGCCACTTTTGGCCGCTACCCGGCAAAGGTGGCCACTATGTTGATCTCTACTGCCACACATTACTTTATATAAATGGAAATGCATGGTGTGTAGTTTACAAATCTGGCTTCTTCTGTTCAAAATTAAGTTTCCCCACTACACTGAAATACCTCTTTTGTCATATATGAGTTGAGTGTGTATACATGGGTTTGAGTACTAACTCCTCTGTTCCATCGATTTATTTTGCACCCACAACATGCATTGCTGTGTATGTTAACATGCCATTTATTCTGTTGCTATATAAAATTTTTTGAATGAACATACCACATTTTTTAAATCCTCTTTGCTACTAATAGAAATTTGAGTTGTTTGTAGTTCTTAACCATTACAAAGAATGTTGCTATGAGCGTTCTTATTAGCATCTTTGGTGAATTAAATCTAGACAGAGGGCATGCATGTGTTCTGCTTTAGTACATATTTATGACATTTCCCAAAAAATTGTTATAGCAATTTATGCTCCTACCAACACTGATCAGAGTCTTGGTATCCGAACTCTTGGTGTTTTCTGTTCTTCTCATTCTAACAGTGGCCATGCAGTAATAGTAAATTGGGTTTTAATTTGTATTTCCCTTGTGACTAATGAAGTTGAGTGCCTGTCACTTGATTATTGGCCATTTGGAAATTGTCTTTATGTGATGCCTGTCCAAGAATTTTGCTCATTTTTTTCCCTATTGTACTATCGGCAATTTCAAGTAGATATGACCCTGTTGCTTTCTTTTTCTCCACATATTCTGGCTGTGAGTCCTTTGTTGAAAATACATATAGAAAATATCCTTCCCCAGTCTGTACTTTCCTCTTCATTTTCTTAATGGTGTATTTTGATAAATAACACTAATTTTTTAAATGTATTCTGATTTTTCAGGTTTTTAATGTTTAGTCTTCTCTGCCTTCTTATTAAATCTTTAACAAACTAAAGAATAGTCTATGTTTAGTTCTAAAATCTTTTTTTGTTTTACTTTTCACAATTAGATCTAAGCTACATTTTTTTTAAAGATTTTATTTATTTATTTGACAGAGATAGAGACAGCCAGCGAGAGAGGGAACACAAGCAGGGGGAGTGGGAGAGGAAGAAGCAGGCTCATAGCAGAGAAGCCTGATGTGGGACTCGATCCCAGAACGCCGGGATCACGCCCTGAGCTGAAGGCAGACGCTTAACCGCTGTGCCACCCAGGCGCCCCCTAAGCTACATTTTGAATGATTTTTTTTTTCTTATAAGGCATGTAGTATGGTTTAAGAAATTTTTCCTCCATATGGATGTACAATTGACTTGGAATCATTAACGAAAAGACCATGTCTTTCCCTACAACACTGAAATAATCATTTTGTAATGAATCAGGTGATGGTTTCTACATGAGTCTGTTCTGAACTCACTGACCCATTGGTCTAATGGTCTGTACCTCCACCAATATCCCCTTGTATTTATTTCTACAGCTTTATAATCAGTTTTGATATAGGATGACATGGTTCCTACAGTTTGTTCTTCTTTGTAATTGCCTTGCTATTTGCATTTCCATGGCATTTTAGAATCAGCTTCCCAATCTAAAAATAAATTGCTGAAATTTTATTTGGGATTTTGTTGATTCTGGAAACCAGTTGAAGAGAATTGATATCCTACAATACTGACTTTTCCAATACATAAACAAAATAATCCCTCCATCCATTTAGGTTCACTTTTATTAATCTCAATCATGGCTTTTAGTTTTCAGTGTAGAGGCTTTTCACATCTTCCGTTAGATTTATTCATGGGTGTTAGTTTTTTTTTTTTTAATAGAGTTTTTTTTTTTAATTGGAATTGTGGGTTTGCTGCAATTCAGCACCTTTCTTGATCTTAATTTTTCTCTCTGTTCCATATACACTGGCCTTTTCCCTCAAGTTTTCCTCCTTCCACAGGCCCTTTGTCTTTTCCTTTCCTCTTCTTGCAATGCTTTCCTCTTGCATTCCTCTCATCACACGACTGATCTCTGTTCATACTTTACATCTCAGAGAAGTTTCATATTCTCAGGCATACCTTCTTCTACTTGCCTACTTTGAACATTTAGATATAAGCTCCCTGTCTAATCTACCATAGCAGTACCTAGCCATTTCTTATATTACTTATCATGGTTGAAAGTTTATGTTTGACTTTGTAATTATTTGATTTATGCCCATGTAAGCTCTGTAAGGGCAGGACCATGTCTGTGTCTTTTCACCCTGCTATCTGCAAGGCCTAGCAAAGCAGCTGGCCCTTGGCTGGATTCAAGTATGATTTTTAAATGAATGAATGAATTCATGAATGAATGAGCTTCAACTTGTTTCTAGGCACTGTGTGAATATCTGGGGATATGGAAGTGAGCCAAACAGTACAATTCTTGGCTTCTTCCCATTTCAGAAACTTTTCTCCTCACTTTTTTTTTTTTAAGAGTACAAAATATCATCACAGTGTACATTAATAATACCTGAGCTCTTGATCTCTGAACTTATAACTTCTTTTCTTTACTCTTTCAACCTTTTTAATTATTATACTATATTAAATAATAATGATTTATTGACTATTTATAATAGGAATTTAATACTAATGCTTTAAAAAACACTAAAGGTTTAAAAAACTTAAAAAAAAAACACTAAAGGTTTAAATAAATGAAGACATATATAGGTATATTATACATATATATAATATGAATATATACATATTCATATATATATGTATATTATGTCACTCTCTCTCTTTCTCTCTCTCTCTCTATCTCTCCAATAAGAAGCCCAGGGAATCTCTGAGCTCTTGGCTGGTGATTGCAATTTTAATTGTCATTTAATAGAATTCAATAAACTTATGTAGAAAAATAACTCCATCGTCATCATCTAGTCTAGCTCTCCATCTGTTGTGGGAATCTTCTCTACAGAGTACCTGATATAAAATCATCAAGACTCAGCTTGAACATTTGAAATGGCAGGAATTATTTGTTTGGTCTCATCCAAAGTATGTGACATTGATATTGATAAAGATTTGCAGGAAACCTACCCTCAGCAGCAGTGAGACTGGGATAATGAGGCAAGTATAGCAAAAAAGCCTTACTTCAGTATTCCTTGTTGGGGATTTTGAGAGTGCTAATTAATCACATCCCTTCCCATCTGGATCCTGAATCAAGCAAGAAACAGAAAGAGTCATCAGATACAGATCAAAATATCAACTTTATTGCCATTAAAGCTAGATTGGAGAAAATTGTTTTGTATATAATGAAAAATTAGGCTTATTACCACATATTCCGAAGTTTAGATAGACCCACCTGAAGAGAAAACATGATTATCAGAAATGTTGATTTCTGTGGTGTGAGGGGGACTTAAGGTGGGACAGAATGAAAACATATGTGTATATGACTTTTAAATCATGGGTTCCAGCCAAACAATGATGGTTGATAGATCAGTCCTCTTCCCAAATGGAGGAGTGTAAGGCAAGAAAGAAGACACCCATGTGTAATGTTGACACTTTTTATCTGCAGAATGAAATGTTTGTCCCCTCAAGGAAGATGAAGTACAGATGAATAACATTCTACTTAATGTATTTTTTACATTTCTATGACATAATTGTCAACATATATTAAAAGCTATTATAAACCACTGATGCCACAGAATGGGGAAAAATATTTACAAGTCATATATCTGATAAGTGATTGATACTCAGAACATATAAAGATTTCCTACAACTGAACAAAGCAACAACAAAATAAAAAAAAAATAAGCAAAGAATCTGAATAGACATTTATCAAATTAGATATAGAAATGACCAAAGCAAGTATACAAAAAGATACTCAACACCATTAGTCATTAGGGAAATGCAAATCAAAATCACAATGAGGTACTACTCATTAGTATCAGAAAAGCAGAAAATAATAAATGATGATGAAAATGTAAAGAAATTGGAATTCTTGTACACTGTGGGTAAGAACACAAAATGGTGCAGCTATTGTGGAAAACATTATGGATATTCCACAAAAAATTAAACATAGGATTAGCATGTGGTCCAGCAATTTCATCTCTGAACATGTACCCAAAAGAATTGAAAGCAGAATTTCAAAGATATATCATGTTTATAGCAGCATTATTCACAACAGCTAAAAAGTGGAAGCAACCCATCTATGTTCCACTGACAGATGAATGTATACACAATGAAGTACATACGTACAATAGAATATCATTCGGCCTTAAAAAGGAATGGGATTTTATGCTTGCTACAACATAGATAAACCCTGGAGACATG
This sequence comes from Ailuropoda melanoleuca, assembly GCF_002007445.2. Classification (NCBI taxonomy): domain Eukaryota; kingdom Metazoa; phylum Chordata; class Mammalia; order Carnivora; family Ursidae; genus Ailuropoda; species Ailuropoda melanoleuca. The sequence continues at coordinate 69,766,139 of NC_048233.1, read as the reverse complement.
TTCTAAGTGAAATAAGCCACCTACAAAGGGAAAATATTGTATGATTCTTATATGAGGCTCATAGAGGAATGGAATTCATAGAGACAAAGTAGAATGGTGATTGCCAAGGGCTGAGGTCAAAGGGAATGGGGAGTTAGTATTAATGAGTATAGAGTTTCAGTTGGAGAAGATGAAAAATTCTGGAAATGTTTGGTGGTGACAGTCGTACAACAATGTGAATATACTGAATGCCATAGAAATATACACTTGAAAATAGTTAAAACACTAAATTTCATATGATATATATTTTTTTCTCACAATTATAAAAAGAGACTGTGGCATCATCTCCTTAATTAAATATTTTCAAAGATAAAAAATTGCAAACCAGTTAGTTATAAGGAAAACATATTTACCATAAAGCTCTATTTCTAGAGAGGTTAATTTGGGAGATACTCATTTTATGTGCATATATTAATATGATGTGAAAGGCAGGCATTCATGGAATATGAAATATACGATTTAGCTGAATGAAATTTGTGAACATTTATTAAAGTGATGGCTAATGAATACACCATGAATGGTTGAATTCTTGCCCTTCTTGAATTCCATCCATTTATTGAGCTCTATGAGTCAGGAACAATGCTTGGCTATGGTTATATGGTGATTGCCTAAAGCTTCCAGTCTCAAGAAGAAGACACATAGAGATACTATGTAAATTATTTTTTTTCATACTGTAATGAGAGCAGTGTAAGTAGTAAATAAAGAGTTAAGCTAAATACCAACAAAGGGAGACCTACTTTAGATAGGGTGTTCAAGGAAGTCTTCTCTACAGAGGTAGATTTTAAACTAAAATCTAAATGATGAAGATAAACTACCCACCACACAAGAAACAGAAAGAACATCTCATGCATAGAAGAAAACCCATGTGAATGTTTTAAAGCAATAAAGAGGTTGGCATAGTCAGAAATATGATGAGTGACTAGAAAGAAGCAAGCAAATGTAAGACTTACATGGCTGTGTATGAGTATGAGATGAACAGAAGCTATTATCAGCATTTTCTGAAGGGTCTTTCTGCTCTGAAGGTGGCTACTAGTCACCTGGGACTTGCTGAACAATTGAAATAGGGCAGGGATAACTGAAGAACTGATTTTTAAGGTTTTATTTAATTTCAATGAAATTGGATTGTAACTTAAACGGTCTCATGCGGCTGGTGATCAGTGTGCTGAAGGATGCAGAAGTAGTCGTGTGGGGCCTCACAGGCCATGATAAGTACTTGCATGTTATTAGGAGAGCAATGGAAAACCACCACAGCAAGGGTGTGATGAGATCCAATGTCTGTCATAGGAAGTGGGTTGTTGCTGCTGCTTTCTGTATCAACTGCATTAAAAGAAAGTAAGAGTTTGGAATAGAGCAAAAAGTTAGGAAGTAAACACAGTATTTCATGGAAGAGGCTCAACCCAGAGAGATATTAAGTGGAAATGGGGAGAAAAGGTAGAATTTGAGATACTTCTGGGGGATGGGGACTAGAATAACTAGTAAGATTTGCTAATGGATTAGATGAAGGTGAGGGAAAGAACAACACAAAGATGGGCTCTATGTTGAGTAGCTGAGTAAATGGTGGTACAGTTTATTGAGATAAAGTTGATTGGAGGTGGAGGAGAGGCAGGAATATGTTGTGGTGAAAACTCAAAGGATATGTTTAGGCTTGATAAGCTCAAGAGATCTGTGGGACATTAATATGAAGATAATGTTAAGCATGTGAGTAATTGAGGCTGGAGAAACTTTAGGGCTAGATATAAATTCAGGACACATCCATGTGACCGTATTAAATTGATGACAACTGATATATGCATCATGGACAGAGTGGCAAGCAACAGGAGAGCCCAGAGCCAAGCCCTGAGTGACAATATCCAGGGTCTATTGGGGTTATAGGGGTTCAGTTATACTACTTCTTGAGAATTTGCAAATCACTGTAATGTACAGGATTAATGTCTCGTTTAAATATCCTTTCTCTTCGTTTGAGGTATGCTGGACTTCAACTTTGCCGACTGATATGGAATATAATTAATTCATGTGATTTTGTCTAAAACTATAAATGTCATTAATACTTCCAAACACCCCATCAGAATTCTACCAGTAAAACAAACTATACTGCATTCTAGCTCATTTAAGTTTTGTTATAACCATTTTTAAGTGAAATATCAATGTTCATAGACTTTTCCTTTAGGCGATATGAATAACTTCAGGTGGGAGGGTGATGATCAGTGAATAGAGTAAGGGAGGTTTTGGCAGAGGGCAACATGATTTAAACCATTCTCAGCAGCCATAGAACAGGAGAGGAACTGCAGACCCAAGTCCCTATCACCTGTTTCTAGATCAAATGGGGCATTTTCCTGATGATATGTTCCTCCTACCTCCCTTTCTTTCTCCCTTCCCCACTACTTCCCTCTGACATTCAGTAGAGTCAATAAGAAAGGAATCTTCACTTTGTAGACACCGTTTGCTCTCTGCCTACCCAAATAAAAGAACACCACAACTTGGAAAAGATAATGCCACCATGCAATTCAAAATTTGGATCTGTGAAATGAGACAATGTGTGCAGCTTTCAAAGAATCCAGCTAATATTCACCTTTGTTGATATCCTGTTGGAGCATGTTAACTCGTTGTTTATTATAGTTTACTCAAAATGAAAATCATCTCAGTTAAGTTTGCATAAAACAATGAGCGTTCTGTTTTTTTACTACAGGTGTTATCACACTGTTCTCCTTTTCCTGTTGAAATCACCCAGTGTTTCTGAGTGTCCAATCAGGATGCTTGGGCATGAGTATCTTGCTCCTAGATGATATAGGTCATGTACATAGACCAAGAACCCCAAGTATCAGCAGGCAGTTTGCTATGTTTTTGTTTTTGATGGTAATATTTACCATCTGTTTACCCTGCCATGATGATATTATCATGAGTTCATACCAAAATGCTGAAGGCACCCTGGACAGAAAAATGCTGGATGTCGAAACATCCCATCATTTTCTTCTCCATGCCCCAAAACTATTCCTAGGAATTTCGTTTTCTCTGGAAAGATAGCAAATAAAATGCCCTTCAGAAGTCTCCCTATTTCAGCAGAGCACAGAATTAAGATGGTTCAGTAAAATAGAAAGTGCCTGATAACGTGGGATAATTACCAATTTATCAGAACTTTGGAATAAAGCCAGTTCAAAAATGAAAAAGACTTGTGGTCTGCAGTATTTCCTTTGAAACTACAAATTAAGATCATGTTGGCAAAATGAAGTCAGAAGATAATACAGTAATAGGTTTTGTCTCTTCGGGCCACAGATTTGATAAAACACAGAGCATTGCTCCAGTGAATTATCTTAAATGTCTGTTGTTCTTTAGGAGTCTTACATATCCTGTATCATTATTCAGTCCTTAAAACAACCCAATGAAGCAGGAATTTATGTTTATCTTACTGGTAAGGAAACCAAGATCGAGGAGGTATGGGAGGCTTGGATTCAATCCTAGTTATTGACTTTTTGTCTAATGAAGTTTTAGGGGTTTTTTTCCCCAACATTCTACAGCTGCTTCCAATGTTCTCCAGTATTAATAGTGACTTCTGGCTTTATTAATAAGACGTCTGTGGACTCTAGACACATACATTTGTCTGTGTCTGATTTCCTAATTTGGTTTATGAAGAATTTTACTCCATAAATCAAATCAATAGCTTCATTGGCATTCCGGCCAATTAGATGGACTATGCCCCAATGTTTCAGACCAAATATTAAAAGAAAAACAAACAAACCCCTATTTCCTGAACATGAATCATTTTTCCAAAAGGAGGTGTAAAACAACATGGCTGCTTATATCCTCCCTTGCCACAAAAAGCAATGTGCTGTTTGGGGAAGCCCATTTGGGGTACTGGTGTAGTACAATATGCCTATCAAACCAGAGATGTCCAGAAGGAGCACTTAATTCATTCCTACCCTATCAGTCATTTCTTTACTGGTCATTAACATTTAAATAGGTGCAACCTTAGCCCTTCATTTGTTCACCTTAAAAACAAGGACAGCATCTTTGATTTTCTTTCTCTGAATCGCTAAATCCTCTTTGTTCTGCAAGTAAAATGTTGTAACTAAAATATGTCTCTACCTTCTCTAGCCTAGTTCACATCACCACCATCTCTTAGTTGGACACTTCAGCAGCCTCTAACACCTTCTTGTTTCCACACCCCCCTCCCAGCCCGTTATTTTTCATAAGATAGTCAAAAGGATTCTAAGGGAAGTGCCTGCCTCTCCAAATTAATCTCCTAGCATTCTCCACCTTGTTTACCAATATCAAGCCATTCTGGTCACCAGTATTTTTCTAGTTTGCCAAGTTTGACACTTCCTCCTCCATCTGGTTGAAATGCTCATTTCCATAGTTTTGCATGACTTGCTCTTTTGATTCCCTCAGGAGTCAGTACAAATGCATCTTTTCAGAAGAGGCCTGTCTTGCTACTCCAACTTAAATGGTGTTCCCCAATTGTTCGTTAACTCCGCACTCTGTTTATTTCCTATAAATGTTTAGTACAGTGGGAAAAAGTCCCATTCATGTGTTGTGTACTTCATAGTTTTTGATTTCTTCTATTATACTGTACATTTCATGAGGCCAGTGACCATATATGTCCTTTCACTGTTGGCTTAGTTCAGTGTTTGTCACATAATATGTATGCACTAATTATTTGATGAATGAACGGATGAATGAAATTAATAAAGTGGATGAGTAAATGAGCAAACATGAATAGTAATTATTCAAAGTATCATAATATTGAAAGAGAGCTGGTCTTCTTTATCTCTTGCTTTCATTAGGAATGATCAAATGACTCATCATCTTTACTATTATATTATGCTTTGTGTCCCATGAACCCTTCTTACTAAATTAAATTATATCTGAAGTGCAAGCTATGCACATAGTTTGTCAATGTTTTTCTTTTTTTGAGTTGCTTTTTATCAAAACTAGCATGATTAGTTTTGGACATTGATTTCCCCCTTCAGTTCCCATGGTGAACCAGAATTTCATTATTCTCCAAATGGGGGAAAAATGATTTCTCTGCACTCCACAAGTGGTCATAGGCTTTCCTAATGCTTATTGTTTCCTTGTCTCTCTGGCTTATGCATATATACCTTTATATAAATAGTGGATATGGCCTGAATATTCTTTTTTTAAACACTAAATTATATTAATGGCAATGAATATTACAGAAATATCAATAACCCCTAAGCCTAGATTGAATGTATACCATCAACACTAATACTAAATGCATGAGAAAATCAACCGATAATAAGGTAGAGAGCCACTACAAAATAAATACAATATTAATTAGAAGAAGGGTACAAAGAGAAAGGAGAAGGGGAGTGATCATATCCTAAACATTTTGTTTAAGTGCACAGCACACTTAACACCTAATCCTGGCAATAACCTTCCTAAGAAGCAATCATTGTATCCTTTATAAAGATAAAGTAGGTTACATTTCATATATTACATATATGTTTAGAGGTCATAAATTAGTAAAATCCATATTAGAGATTTAATCTAAAATCGGTCCGATTTCATAGTCCCAGGAATTTTCTACTTGTTCAGGCTTCCCTTGTAGGTAAAATTCATATTTAAAGACTAATGGACCCTCCCATTCCTATGTCAGCATGGTCTGATTGAGTCTTCTAGAAAGTGGGAGTTATCCTTGAAACATCCAATTGCAAAGAAGTTTGGAGAAAAACTTAACTACTCTTTCCTTCCCAAACAAGTGATCAAATCTTGTGAAATTTCCATTGTCCTTTTATTTTGTCTTTGTTTCTCCAAACATTACAAATTTATTATCATCTCCCTTTCCTATTTAAAGATCTGTTCTCCTGGATCAATACTTTCCAGAGTAGACATTGTCAGACAGAACACTGGAAGGGTTATTGATTTGACCTTTTTTGTTGTTCCACTCTCTCTGACATTACATTGAATCTAAGTTAAATGAGATTATAGTATGATATTATCACTGTGTTTTTCAATTATTTCACATATACATCAGCAGGTTGTATTTTCTGATGGTCAATTACATATGCCCACAACTCTCAAAATGTGTGCTTTGGGGAAAGGTAACTGAGAATTTCTAGAGGTAATACATTCATTAAACCTGAGGCCTGGATGTTGCTCATCAGAGGAAATCTAGCCAGTGCTAGTGTGGACAGGGACCAGGAACTGACTGTTTTGCAGCCATGTCCTATTCTGGTCAGCGATGAGCAACAATTAACCAGTCGTTCTTTCTGGCCTGTTTATCTTCCCTGCTGTGTACAATGCTACGGGCAGCGTGGGCTCTTAATAAATAGTGCAGAGAATCTGCTTGACACTTTTTTTTTTCTTAATTTTATTTTATTATATTATGTTAATCACCATACAGTACATCCCCAGATTCCGATGTAAAGTTTGATGCTTCATTAGTTGCGTATAACACCCAGTGCACCATGCAATACGTGCCCTCCTTACTACCCATCACCAGTCTATCCCCTTCCCCCACCCCCTCCCCTCTGAAGTCTTCAGTTTGTTTCTCATAGTCCATAGTCTCTCATGTTTCATTCCCCCTTCTGATTACCCCCCTTTTCTTTATCCCTTTCTTCCCCTACCGATCCTCCTAGTTCTTATGTTCCATAGATGAGAGAAATCATATGACACTTTTTGACAAATCTCCCTGTGAAGTTAGAAACAAACTTCATGGAGAGCTGAGGGGTAATCAAAATGTGGCTAAAGGGTCCTATGCCAGCTACAACCACTTTTTTTTTTTTTTAACATTAGGGACTTATTTTTAGCTTCATTTTTGAGGTAATTTTATGCAGAAAGGAAATTGGGTTGGAATCTCAGAGATGCTTCTGTCCTTACCGGAACACCTCTGTTTCACATCTTGCATGGGGCCCTGTTGATTTCATGCAAAATTATTCAGGAAGAAGTAAAAAGGAAAGATTCTTCAGCCATGTGCCTGGTTTGCTTTAAACTCTGTCAATGCTACTTATGAGAAATGCTGTCCTCTCTTTTAGAACTTATTAAGACAAGCAGGAGGTGGATATAAACTAATCAAATGTATAGACTATTTTTAAATGTGTAACAATGCCAAGCACAGGCACTCATTGTCCTGCTTAAAATTCTAGACTTAATTAGTTTAGCAATCTTGTTCTTAAATGGGAGGCCCGGTAGTGTAGTTGGAAAATAATGCACTTGGGAGTTAGCTGGAGCAAGGTTCCTTCCTGACTGGGCAGAATGACCTAGTATAAGTACTTAGGCCTTAGAACTGGTTGAAATTGTAAAAATTTCTTAATTTGTAAGCTGAAATTAATTATCCCTACATCATAAGGTTCAATGTAATTACATAAGTAAAATGTACAGAACAGTTTCCATTACAGTAACAGCAGCTAATATTATTAATTAACATAATCATACAAGTAAGTGCAACTGTATAACTAGAAATAATTCGTTTTCTCCAATTTTTTACTTAAATTTTTTTGAGGTATAATTGACATATATGTGTTTCAATGTATGATGTAATGATTTGATATTTTTATATATGATGAAATTATTGCTACAATAATCAAATAATTTTTTAAAAAGCTAACCTATCCCCATCTCCTTCACTCAGTAAAAGATTTCTTCACACGTAACTTTGAGTATAATCACAAGCCTCTTTTCCCTTTAATTATCATACATTCTGAATGAAGAGACTCTGAGTTAATGAGGTTTTGTTTCACGTAAGCCGTCGTATTAAAAGGAATTTTAATCACATGGACAGAGCTACATAAATTTAACATGGACAGAGCTACATAAATTTAACATTGTGCTTAATCATGAAATTATATAATTTAAATATCACACACATTAAAGACCCTTTCTTGGCCGTAGAACTTCATGAGGCCTAATTGATCACTCCAAATATGGCTGACAATATTTAAGAGGGATAAAAGAACAGCTGTTTCCCAATAATTCTTGGGAACTCTTCTGAATATGAGAATCTTGTCCCACAGAATATGAGTTACTGTATTCCTGCAGACCATTGTAGATAAGTCATTTTGTGTTTTCGTCTAGTATGTCTTCCAGTTTGGTATAAATATAAATAGAACTGAATAAAATGATAATTGCACAATTAAAAGTGGATAGAAAAGGCCCACTTCATAAAATCAAATATGATCCCAGAAGTCAGTCATACCAGCATGCTCCAACAGAATGAAAATGTTTAACATGAACACACAAATATTTTGTCATCTCAAAACTTGAGCTAATAAGTTTTCATAATAAGGTTAGACGATGTAATTACCATTTGAGTATGAAAAGAAAAGTTATTATGTCCTGACTATGCTTTTAAAATATTTTGATCATTTTCTTCCAGTTTCCACCAATTCTAGCAGTAAACCAAAGTTCTCCGAGGGTTTCCTTCTGGCAACCATATATCAGAAACAGCTGTTCTTTCATAACTAAAGAAAAATATGCTTGGTATTGCGAAGTATCTCTTCTATCCTTAATACAAGAGGAACAGTAAAGGAAGACCTGGTTGATGCTCCCATGCTCATTACATGTTACAAGACAGGTTTGTCACTACAGGCCTTAGACACTGAACCAAACTACCATGTAGAAATGAAGGGTGTTTTGTTTTTGGAATATAAAATAGCAATATCTGAACCTAGAATTAATTCAGAGGTGTTACGAACTCCATAAAAAACGAAATAATCCATATTATGGTTGATAGGCGCTTAGCAAACTACTTATGGAACAATGCGTGTGGATTTTTGTACCAAGTATTTGGAATGTCCACCGAGAAGAGATGCGGTAGGGGGATTTATAAAGCTCTAGTCCTACATTAAGAATTAAATTAGTTTGATGCATTTGTTAAACTGTGACTTCTTTTCCTGTTTTGCAACAGTGTACTTTTCCAGAATTAACTTTCTACGTTTTTAGGTGTTTGTGTCGTTTATATTATGTCACTGTTTTAGTTGTCCAAATTTTGAGAAAGAGAAGGAAGGAAAGAGGAAGAAGGGAGAGAGAAAGAGAAAGAAGAGAATCCACAGCATATAAGGGAGATTGCTGGCACGTAGGAGAAGGTAATTAATGGGGAAAAAAGTCCCAGTGAAGGGGAAAATACGAACTGAATTAAATTTATGGAGTGCTAATAATTTTTATAATAATAGCAGTTACCAATTATTAAATGTTGGTCATATGCCAACTACTCTATTAAGTACTTTCTCTGGCTTTTGTCAAGTGATCCTCATAAAAACACTATAAAGTGATAGTATGTTTATATGCATTTTACAAATAAGAAAAAATTGATGCTTCAATATAGCAAATAACTTGCTCAAGGCCATAGAGCTAATAAATGGCAGAGCTGGGAATTGAGCCAAGATCGATTTGGCTTCAAAGTATATCTTGTAACCACTAGGACATACTGCATTGGGCTAAGTCCTTTGCAAGCATCATCTCATGGACTTATTGCAACACTTTGAACATATACTATGAAGCTCTTTTTTTTTTTGTTATTAGATAAAAATATTGAAGTTCAGAGAGGTTCATGAACTTATGTAAGTTGAACCAGCAGAGCAAGCGTTTGAACCACGTCTGTGTCACTCTGCACCAAGGAACACATTTGTTTGAAGGAGTAAATTGATAAGAATGTTTAGAACTTGAGTTTAAAGAAAACAAAGGAAAGGAAAATGAAGGCATCACCATTTGCCTTATTGGAAATTCCAAGAGTGATGGCTCTCAGAGAGAATTGACACTTGAAAGTGAGTCAGGTTTGGCTCTCTTTGTCTTGCCTGCCTTATAGGATATTCTTTACTTCATTTGATTGGTTTCGATCACCCTTTCCTGTGAGTTGTTTTGGATCCAGAATTGCTTTTATCTGAGTAAGAAGAAGAAAATAGAAGCCAGAAAACCGATTAGAAAAGAAATGAAAGCAATTCTGTGAGTGCCTGTTGGTCATGAATCCAGCCCTCCCAAGATGTATTGAGATACAGTACTAAGCTCACCTCTCACCTGGAGGGCTGCAGTAACCTCCCAGGGAAAATCGAGTCATCTCTGATGTACTCCCTTTAATCTGCCCTCCACTTCGCAGCCAGAGAGGTCTTTTCAAAATGCAAGACTCATCCTGCCAGCTCATACTTTGGAAACCTTTCAGTGGCTTCCCACGGCTCTAAAATGAAGACAAAGCAAGACTCCTGTCTACTGTCTACCTCTCTAGCTTGCTCTTACATCATGCTGTCCCACACACTTTCTCAGCTAGAGCTTCACTGTCCTTTTTCTTTACCGTGTGTGTGTGTGTGTGTGTGTGTGTGTGTGTGTGTGTGTGTGTCTGGTACTTGCCCTGGCTTTTTTTGGGGCTCTTTCCTCTTGCTAGAAGGTTATGCCATCATCTAGTTTTGTGCCTTATTATTTCCACTTTGCCCTTCTGACTTAGATTGTTTCCTCAAGAAGCCTTCTCTAATCTCCTTGATTAGCATAAATAGCCTCCGGAGCACAACAGTACTTCCCATTTGAAGCAGTCGTTATAGTGGAATTTTTCTTGATTGATGTGTATCTCCCGTTCCAGACAGATGGTAGGCTCTTGGAAGGCAGCACATTCCTCTGAGTGTACTCGCTATTACATGCTTAGCCCTAGCATCCCGCCAGACATATAAGAGCTACTGAAATGTGGTAGCTGATCTCCAAGGTCAACTCACAAAGAACCCTGTCTCCTGGATTCATGCCCTTGACTAATCCCCTCCTATGTTGAATCTGAGCTGTCCCTGTGACTCACTTTATCAATAGAACATATAAGATATGATGTGGTACCAGTGCCCTGACTAATCCTTAAGGTGGCCTAATGGTTTTCACCTTTGTGCTTTTGGGAACACACAGATGTCATATGAGAAGTCCAGAAACCCTTCTAGAGAGACTCTGTGAAGAACCTGTGATCCATGTGGAGAGAAGATGCCCCGAGACTACGTGAGGAAGAGAGGCCAATTCTCCCAGGGTCCCAGTCAAGCCTCCAGTAGACTTTGGCTTTACCCATCATCTGATTATATTCAAAAAAGATGCTCCCAGTAAGACTAGAGCAAAAATTGTCCTTCTGAGCCCAAGCAACCCACAGAACTGGGAGACACAATACCAAGATTATTATTTTTATTTTTTTTTAAGATTTTATTTATTTATTTGACAGAGATAGAGACAGCCAGCAAGAGAGGGAACACAAGCAGGGGGAGTGGGAGAGGAAGAAGCAGGCTCATAGCAGAGGAGCCTGATGTGGGGCTCGATCCCAGAACGCCGGGATCATGCCCTGAGCCGAAGGCAGACGCTTAACCGCTATGCCACCAGGCGCCCCTCCAAGATTATTTTTTAAGCTGCTTAGTGTTGCTGTTACATACCAATAGATAACTAAAAAAGAGACACATACTAAAACGAACTGTGGAATTCATAGATTAATCTAGTTTTCTCATGATTGGATTCTTGCTACTCAGGATGTAGGAAAAAGTATCAGGGTCAGACCTATAACTATTTTCTTCTCTTTTAGCCCCTCCGTGCTCATCAACTGCAAAATTCTGTTTATGTTAGAAATGAAAACACATGTAACTTAAGTTAAACTTTTTCTCACTAGCCTATACATACTAAGAGTCACTTTAATATGTAATATCACTTTTTTATTGTTTTGATGCCCAAATTGCTGATGGCAGATCCTCACTCCCCCTCAAAATACAGCCCCTTTCTCGAGTATTTCTGGGAGTCTCCAGAAGGTTTTTCACACGTGTCCAAGGGAGGCCTCCAGACTACTCTCCAATCATGCTTCTTTATAGTACCTAGCATGTACAAAGGGCATCAGGCTCTCTGCTGGTGCTTCACTTTCTGTCTCTGCAGAGACCGTTGTTCTATCTATGATTCCTACTCCAGGTGGTCCCAGTTATGAAAAGCACATAAGACACCCAAACACGCATTGTGCTGCTTGCAGTCCTCACTGTGTGGGATTCATGATATGTTCTATGCAGAAACTGGAAGTTGTGCCTGCCTTCATAGTACAAACTGAGGCATAAAGCAATCACTGGTTTATAGGAATTTCAGTTCTTTGATTAGGGTCCAGTCCTTTCCTATGAATGATCTTCTGTGGGTCACGATAATGACTCTTTCCTATGAATGATCTTCTGTGGGTCACGATAATGACTCTTGGAGCTCTTGGTTTCTCCTCTGACCATCCTTCCTTTTCCATAAAAAGTGACCCGTGTTTGTAACTGAATAATTCTTATGGCTTGCTTACTGACCATAGTAATTAGGGTGCCTTAGGCCACTTTTCATTTTGTACTGTTTCTGTCACTTTGTGCATAAAATGATATAATTCCTTTAAAACCTTAGTGAGATTTCTGTGTATTTGATTGTAATTCTATTAGACAAAATAGACTATACTTTGCTTCCCAGGTAAGGTTGCTATGGTTAAGATGCCCTTTATATTTTTAGAACTTTGTTATTTAATAGATATTGCCTAAGAGCTACACTATTATTATTATTTATTATTTCTTAATAGAGCATATTACCCTTCTGCCCTGGATTTCATCTTTGACCTAAAGCCATTTCTTACTTTGAGTATGTTTTCCTGGGAAAGCCTGAGGCTGGGAGCAGTTTTTTGTTGTTTTCCATGAAACTCATTCAGTTTCTTTCATTGTTATGGAAATTTTCTCTAATTTTAAACCTTTCTTTCTTTAATTTATCTGCTTCTCAGGGTTCAAGGGCCAACCTGAGTTCAAATGTTGTATCATATCACTGTCTCCATTTGTCCATCTCTCTAGAATCTCTCATATCCCTATGAAAATGTCCTTCTCAAAGTCCCACAGTGCTTTTCCCCTATTGACTCAGGCAACTGGACTGGTGACCAAGTCACCAGATTCCAGGCGCTCACATTGCCTCTGTGTAGGCTCACCTGGGAAGTCTCTCATCACACATGAAAACTCTAATATAGAGAGAGGGATTTTCTATCAAGAAGAAGGGACTCACATGGTCAGTTTTGTTTTGTTTTGTTTTGTTTTGTTCTTATTGTATTTGGCTGTGGATAAGATACGTAGCCTCCCTGAACCTCACTTTATCCATCTCTGGAATCACATAATCAACGTACAGGATTTTTATTGGATTTGCTTAGATGTGATATGCAAATTTCCTGTCACATAATAAATTTTCTGGTTAAATAGTCTTTGTTACAAACATTTTGTTGTGTGCATGCATGTGTGTTTGCTTGGAAGACAACTAGATCCATTTCAGTGGCATTGTTAACATGGATAAGTTATTTTACCCATCTCAACCTCATTGTTTATCTCTAAAGCAAAATTTTTAGAAAAATTGAATCATACTGTACAGGCATTGCTTAATCTTTTTATTTAATAGTATTTCATGTACATTTTCTAATTTCCTGCAGAATTATTTTTAATGACTACATGGAACACCATAATTATTTAACCAGTCTTCTGTTGTTGGCTATTATATCATTTCTAATTTGTTGCTATCTTGTAATTATGCTGGGATGAAGTGCTTATACATTATTTCCTCGAGATATATTCTTAGAAAGGGAATTACTGGTTCAATGGATCTGCTTATTTTAAGACATGTTAACATATATTTCGAAGTTGCCTTCTAGAGAGACGACCAATTTTACTCCTCCACAACACTGCATTTATCAAGAGTTTTTTCTTCTTAAAAAGCTTTGTCAGTTTGAGAGGGCAAAGGCAGTATATCCTTATTTTAATTTAATAGCTACAATTTTAAAAACTCATGGTTATTACTTATGGTGAATGTTTTTGTGCCTTAAGCCAACACTTGAACAATAATAATTATCTCAAACGTAGACTTTGACAACATTTTCACATTTATTATTTCACATAATATCCCCAGCAGCCTTGGAAGATAAATTGTGGAACCAATAATTGTTAAAGTATGTCACAAAGCATAACAATTAGTTCTACAAGTATTCGCATGCAAACCTCCTAGTTTCAAAATTAGGGTACATTGTTTCAGCAAGACCTGCCATTCTCAGAGTTGATAAGAAAGAAGGAATTTGTTTCCCAGGACTGGTCCTTTTTGAATAAAGAAAGAAAGGTATTATTCCATCCTGGCCTTGTGACTAGTTGAGTCAACTGCTGACCAGGCAGTTTATTTCTTGTCAGGTTAAGGTTTTATGAATAAGCTTCCATAATTTCAATTAGAGAGCATCACACAGCGCTGTGTTATAAATGCTATGTTCTATTTAAATCTAGGCATTGTTTTTGCCAAGACTTCTGTCTACCTGTTTCTTTGTTTTATGTAATTTTTATTATAATAGTGACGCTTGCAAAAAGTACTTAAATACTTGCAAAAAGTAATTAGCCTACAGAAATGCACAAAACAAAAATAAATCATTCCCCCTCCTTTTGCCCTCTGTGTCCAGAGTAAGCCACCATTAGCAATAGGTTGTTAATCCTTTGGTATTTTTGAACCATATTTTTTTTTACACAGTTGGGCCTACCCTCTCCTATATTCTGTTACATAATTTTCTTATTTGTACAGTATTCCATGTTGGTTCAGAGTATTTCATTGGAGGACTATGAGAATTTAAATCTGATCCATTATTGATGAACATTTATGCTTTCCCTAGTATAGGTACTGACAACATTAAAGTAAACATCTTTATACACAAATATAGTTTTAGATTAAATTTCTAAAAATGGACCATTGAACAATCTGAACTGCAAAAACTGAGTCAAAGGTGATTTACATTTACAATTTTGATTGCCATGCTGGTTTTCAAAAATTTCCAATCAATATCCATCAATAGCATATTACAGTGTCTATCCCACACTCTTACCAACACTGAATATATTCATTAGTTTTATTTTTGCTCATATCAATGGTGAGAAAAAAATCTCACTGTTTTAATTTGTTTTTAATTAACAGGAAATTGATCCTATTTTTATATATTTAGGATTATTTGGATTTTATTTCTAGGAAACTACCTTTTTATACCCCAGTGCCTGGATTTCTATTCAGTTTTTAGACTTTTCCTGTTTTCTAAGTTTTCTTTGTATACATCTAAAATAGCTACTTTGTCTGGTCATATGCTATGCATGTTTCCCAGTTATTATTGTCTTTTTTTTTCTATTTACATACATTTTACTATCAAGATGTTTTAGTATTTTTATGTAGACTTATTTATCACTTTTTTCTTAAATGGTTTTTTGGTTTTTCTCTCATGCCTATGGAGGCAATCCCTATTTTTAGGGATTTTGTATTTTTAACATTTTTTTAATTCATGTGCAAAAATAAAATAAAAATTCATGTGCTCGTCTAGTAACATATCATATTTTCATCTTTCAGTGTTAAGTCTTGATTTAATTAGAATTTATTGTCAAGTAAAACAGTAAGGATATGTCCATCCCCTATGTTTTACGTGTGTGTGTGTGTGCACTTCCTCAAACTGATAGATAGTTGTTCTAGCATTATTCAGCAAATAATCCTTGGTTTGAAATTACATCTTCATCATATAAATTTAAATTAATTTAAAAGTGTCTTGGCCTTTTTAAATGTTCATTTATCAGTTTATTCCTGTGCCAGAACTATTCTCCTTTAACTGCTATAATATTCTGAGATACTTTATATCTGATGGGACTATGCATTTTTTTTATATCATTCTTCCACATAAAAGTGAGAATTAACTTTTTCAAGTGAGTGGAAAAATGGCAGTTTGATGAAGATTTTCACAACTAAGCCTTCAGACAGTAGGGGTATTTTCTTTGGCCATGTTCCCATTGGTTGTTGAAACAGATAAACAGTTTAGATTTTTAGCAACTTGCTTTATCAAATTCTTTACAGTTTTATTCATTAGGAGCTATTTCACTCATCAGAGAGAATTTCCATGTAATGACATAGGCTAATTCAGTTTACTGAAGCTGTATGAAGGGAGGGGAAAAAAAACAAATTTTCCTTCAGTAGTTTAAGATTTTTGCTCAGATGAAAAGCTGCACAGCTGCTTATGGTCTGCTGGCTCTTGAATTCTCAAAGAAACTGAAAAGGCAAAGGAAAAAACTTACACAGAGGATTTGGGAAGTCAAAGCATATAATGCTTTCCACTTCATCTCAACATTATGAGTTGAATTAACTTGAATTAACTGAATTAACTGATACTATTAAGCCTAGTTTAAAAAAGAAAAAAAATTAGAACCACTAAATGCAAGGGGCATCTGGGTTGGTTAAGTGTCTGAGTCCTGGGCTCCCTGCTCAGCAGGGAGTCTGCCTCCCCCCTTCCTCTGCCCCTTCCCCACCCCTGCTCCTGCACACACCCTCTCTCTCATGCTCTCTCTCTCAAATAAATAAAACCTTAAAAAAAAAGAACTACTAAATGCAAGTAAAAATGATAAACATAATAAAAGTATGGCTACCTTTCCAAACATAGGATATTTTAAACTTACTACTAATTTAAGCTCTGAAAGTTCAGTGTAAATGTGTGGTTTGCACCTTGAACGTACCTATTCACCATATAAAGGTATGTTGAAAACAAGGTTTCCAGGAAATCTCTCAGATAGAATATATATGCAAAATTCCAAAACCAAGCTTCCATGGACAGATTTTAATAGGAAATTTAGGGGGGAAAACCCATTTCAGGCCTCTTGAAGTCTTTTTTTTTTTAAGATTTTATTTATTTATTTGATAGAGACAGAGACAGCCAGCGAGAGAAGGAACACAAGCAGGGGGAGTGGGAGAGGAAGAAGCAGGCTCATAGCGGAGGAGCCTGATGTGGGGCTCGATCCCATAATGCTGGGATCACGCCCTGAGCCGAAGGCAGACGCTTAACCGCTGCGCCACCCAGGCGCCCCCTCTTGAAGTCTTCTAACCAGAGAAATTGTAAGTGAAGAAGAGGGCCATATGAAAATGAGGCTTCTTTGAGGAGAGCTGTTTGTTGTAGGGCTTTGATTTTCACTTTGTCTTTGAGAGGAGAATAAGTGGTGCTCTTTCCCACTGTGAACCTAGTAAAGAGGGTTTAAGATGATCTCCCACACAGTACCAAAATAGCCTTCCTACATTTGGGGGCAAATGCCTAACTTACGCCTGGGGAAGCAAAGGCCAACTCTGGGGTAGAGTTTGACTCCTACCCAGGAAATCTTGATGGCAAAGAAAGGCCATATATTTGGAAGTGGGGACAAGAGAATGTCCTTCCCTGAGTTAAGTGTTTATTCCCAGAGTTTATAGGCACAGGCTTGTAGAGGGCCACAACCCAAGAAGTTGTCCTGGACCTTGTCCAATGGTCCTGTCTGAACCTAACACTTGAACCAAAGGAGGCTGGAGGTCTACTGCTATAGGGCAAAGAGCAGAGGAAAGAAACACAGGGTAACTGAACTGAGTTGCATCTAATTGCAAGAGGTAGGGAGTCAACAGTTAAACCCAAGAAGCCAATGGAAACCTTTGCATCAGAGATAACATTAACCAGGCTGTTGAGGGTCCCCAGCTTTAGCCATCTGCCTCCCAAAAGAACCATGAGCACCAGCTGAGTAAGAAGTGACCTATCTCCTTACCAGTTTTCCTTTCCTCTGTCCGATCCTCCAGATTTGACTTATACCAATTAAATCAGCAGTTAGAAGGGGAGGGAGAGGAGAAAAAAGTATACTTTCCTTCCCCCACTGCAGGACTCAAACCCAAAGCTGGCCCAGATTGTGGAAGGAAAAAACAGCAATTTATGCTAACTCGAATATGAAGTTTTGATGAATATTTCAGGCTGAAGATGCTAACACTGTGACTTAAAGTGATCCTAGGACTGCTATTATATAAGAGGGAGCCAGAAAAAGTCATGAACCTTGTCATGCTTTGATCCAGGGAAAGGGGACATTTATGTCCTTGTAAATAAGACATAAAATGACAGTGGGAAATGTTTTCATAACAATACATTTTAGTCAGTTCAACAAACAAAGCAAATAAAAGAATATGACATTATAATTTATAGTAACTCTAGCCCAAAGAGTATTTTAACCCATAATGTAGATGAAATATCCTGGAGTGCTGGCAAATTACCTTCCTTCTCTAGGCCCATTTTGGCCTAATTTCAAATCTCAAGTCTTGAGCCCTCCCTCCATTCAACTAAGAATCTCAAAGATTCAGTCATTAAACTGAGGTATGAGGCCTGTCTTCTTGTATTCTGAGCACTTGGAAAACAGACGCTTGATGTGTCCTACTCAGCTGAGCCTGTTTGGATGGAAACTCAGGGTGGATATTTATGATCCTCTCCTCATCAGTCCTCTTCTCCTCAATGCCATCAACCTTACCCCCACTGCAGATACCTCAGTGATTCTCTCAAAAAGGTTTATATACAGAATATTTGTATTTCTTCAGACTCACAAAGGTTATATTCTCTCATGTAGCCATTCTCCCTTCCATTCGTTTATCCATTTTATTAATTACTTACTTAATATTTATAGGATATTTTACAACATGCCTGATAGTAAGCATTAAAACATGCAGGAAAAGAAGTGATCGCAAGTGCTAACTGGAAGGTTTGGGGTCTTGGACCTGTGACCAAAAATAACGGATAAGTGTTTGTCGCCCGTCTTTATCATTGAAGTGGACAGAGAGATGAGGAAGATTCACAGTGACAGTTTCTCTGGAGAGGGCTCCTGGAGGGCTATGCATGTTTCCCTTTCTCCACAAGAGGCCAGGGTTTACTGCCAGATGGTCTCTGAAAAGTGAGTGGAGAGGTGGTGAGCTAGAGAACATACCGAACCACAGAATGTTGCAAAACATTGCCACTACAGTGGACTGAACAGGTGTGTCCCCCAAAAGTCACATGTTGAAATTCTGACCCCCCACTGCCTATTAAGATGTGGAACTTTAAGGAGTTAATTAGATCATGAAGGTGGAACCATCATGAATGGGAACAGCGCCCTTCTGAAAGAGACCTTCAGAGGGCACTCTTACTCTCTCTTTCTGCTGCATGAGGACCACACTGAAGTTGGCCTTTGTACCAACCAGACAGCAGACTCACCAGACACTGCGTCTACCATCGCCTTGATCTTAGACTTCCTAGAAGCCTCCAGAACTGTAACAAGTAAATGTCTGTTGTTTAAAATTCCATGTACTTTGTTACAGCAGCCTAAACTGACTAAAGCATTCACACACCACAGAGGAGCCCACAAATTTTCTCATGAGAGAAAAAGCCAGCATCTGGGCATCTACTTTTTTTGAGGCCATTAAATCTAGATTACAGCTGCACCCATGAAATAAGGTCATTTTAACTGCTTTTCCTCTAATTCTCACTCCTTGTGAAGCCCCACACTTGAGTGAACAGAATTAGAAATGAGAAGGTATGGCAAAATAGTGGTGTGGGAAAGGAGTAGACAGAGAACAAGCTCATTTATCCCCTTCAATCTTTGATGTCTAGGTTGTCAAGGACTGTGACAGGAGGTAGAGAAGCTTGAAAATGAATAAAAGATGGAAGTTTGGGTATTAAATATCAGGCTGTTTAATATCTGAGCATGGGTATGAGAAATATAATAAAACTCTCAGGATTTAACAGTAACTCAGTTCGGCATTTTTAGCAAATTGGGTATATACGCTATTTTTAAGGAATTCAATATCTAGAAGGATGGGGGGGGTGTATATAAATCATTAAAATGCAATTCATTTATTCAACCAATATTTATTGACCAGGTACTATATGCTAGGCATCTTTCCAGGCACTGGGAATATAGCCATGAACCCTGTGTTAGATGCTTTAATATAGGTTCAAGAAAAGGTGCTTGGAAATTGAAGAAGCAGTTAGTTCTATCCTGGAGTTTGTGGGAAGGCTTCACTGAGGTAATGCTTTTATGTATCTTGACAGAAGCAGAAGTTCGCCAAAATAGGAGCTACCAGGCATCAGAAACAATGTGTACAGAGGGAGAAAGCGGAAATGTTGAAACAGCAATGAAGCCATGCACTAGGAGTCCGTGTGATGTCTTGGGGGAAGCATAGATATTGAGTCAAACAGAACTAAGTCTACATCTAGGTGATATCTTAGTAGCTGAGTAACAGCTGACAATTGTTTTAGCTGCTTTGTGCTACATTTTGGCACCTCTTAGTTGTTCTCAAATTCTAAAGAACATGAACAAAACATACCTCACCTGGTGTTAGGCTCATGCCTTCCCAGTTCTCAGGTCACCACTGTGACCCCCCGATATTCCTGAAGCTATCAAGGCAGGAGCTGGTATCCTTCTCTCTCTTCATAATTAATTTGTTGAAGTCACAAAGAATGCTTCCAGTGACAATTTTCTCTATTGAAACATCTTCATTTCCAGGAAAGTCAGATTTTTTTTTTCCTGAGTGGGAATTGTTTCCCTACATATCAGATGGTGAGGAGAGCCCCCTAACCAAGAGGAGAAGTAAATCAAGTTATGATTGAAGAGGAAAAGATGTCATAGACCATTCATACACTATTGGCCACAAAGCAGATCCACATGTGTACAGAGATCCATGCATACATGTATATAATCCTACACGTTATTTATTAATGATGAATAATACATATTGCACTCTGGGCTATGTATTTAATCCTTCAAACAATCTTAAGAAGTTAGCATTGTGATTCATGCATATTAAGTTGTGGATCAAAGAGAAGATCTACAACTCACATACCTAATAAATCACACACCAGCAGTTTCTGACTCCAGAACCTTACCCACTATGGAACACTGCTCTTTTATTTGAATCGTTCTTTATTACGGGCGTTTCCACCCAATTCCCAGAAGCTTCTATTAATCTGTGAGAAGCTGGGTGTGGCCTCCCCCCTCCCATGGAACAACCAATGCCCTCTTCTTTCTGATTTCCAACTATCATCCCTGACCTGGGTCTCACTATGCTGCTGTATGGTTTTCCACTAGAGGTGGGTTATTTCCCTATCTAGTACATTTCCAAAAGTTTCAGGGACTGCTCCTCTTATTAATCCTAGGACCTGTTCCCTCAGTGTATCCAGTTGTTTTATCTTCCATGTGTTTCCTTGGCTGTAATTCAAATAGGTCCTTTGGTGTCCTCTCTGCATGCTTGATTATATCTAAATCATTATCTCCATAACTGTCATTATATTGGGTAGAAATTGAGAACATCTTTTATGGTTCTTTTGTTGATGTCAATGATGTCGAAGCATGTGAAAATTAGTCACTTAAAGGCAAGTTTATAGTTTATTTCCTACTCATAGAAGGAATTATGGACTGTGGGTGACTTATTCTTTCCAGTGGCCAATTACATGACCATTTTAATCAGAAGCCCCACTCCCCAAATCAGCTGTGCAATGTGCTGGTTCCCTCTAGTCATATGACACTTGCTGAACAGGATGCTTTAAAATGCAGATGCATTTTCTTGACTCTGTCAGTCTGTTTTCCTGGTGGCCATATGGAGGTTGTATAAATTCAATCTAGGGATTTGACAGGTTATTTCTTTGGACAGCAGAGCCAGGACACGCTGTTCACCTAAGGACTGTCAGTTTAGGCATCAAACGTACACAGTCTCTGCCAAGGCTGACATCTCATTCTTCCTTCTCTCTCAAGAAGGGAAGCTCCCTGGCTGAGCCTATTCAAAATAGTTCCTTCAGTTGTACCTGGTCCTTGTTCACTCCTTTGAGGCAGATGACACTTTCTAAATCCTTCATCACACTAGTTCCTCCTATCACCAAATTAACAAGGTAGAATTAAAAGTCTGTTGACTACATGGGTAGAGAGGAAGGAAGGATTACAATCTTTTATCATCTCAAAGTTTTGACAGTTGTTTAAGTACACTCAATAAGGTGACTGGTCTTATCCACAATCATTGAGTTCTAAAGGCTATTTTTCTAATAAATACCACTTTTCCCATTAGATATGTTCCAAAGTTGCCTTGTACACATGAATTTCATATGGGTAGCATCATATTATAAACATTGCTGAGGAATTTAATTATACTAAGATATTATCACTATTGTTTTTAACATCATCATCATTTCTGCAACACCTGTTTCTTGGTAAGCATTTCACATTTATTTTGACTCAATTCTTACCACGATATTACTAAGTAGGAACTATCACCATTTTCCTTAGAGAAAATCAAGGGCCAAATATATTAATTTTATCTTCCAAGGCCATAAACCTAAGAAGTGATAGGATTTTTAACAAGGTTTGGTGATGCCAGGGACTAAATACTTTCCTTCCCATTATAATGATTTTCATATTTAAATGAAAAAAATAAGATGAAATCATTTGTAAAAAGAATAACCCTATGTAATGAAACATATTACTAAAAATGCAAGTGACATGCTGTTTTTATTTATTTTTTATTTTTATTTTTTATAGTATTCATGGGCAGTGGATAGCAATTAAGGGTGGACAGAAAGAGATTTTTAATTTGGATGCTACTTTGGGAAGCTATCCTAGAATTTATCAGGTCTGGTTCTCTCACATCAGTTCCAAGTTTGTGGTTAAGAGAGGTTAACTCACTTGCCCAATTCCAGGTATTATTAAGGGGTAAACTCCAGGGCCAGACCAAAATATTTGGACTCATGGTGCAAAGCAGTACAGCTGAAATTCCTTGATTTGAACTCCCTACTGGTTTGGGCTTGATAACCACTCAAATAATTTCACAAGATTAGTCTTGCTAAAAAAAAAAAAAAAAAAAAGAAGGATTAATAATATAGATAAAGTTTATATTTTGTTTTGTCAGTTAATTTTAAATGAAATTTAGAGAAGTACTAAAAGGCTAATATACTTTTATTATATACATTTTCTATATGTAAACTGAAAAGCCAGAAATGTCCACAAATGAAAATTTCACTTTTAGAGAGTTTTTTTTAAGGGATTATATTCAGTTTTCATAAGAATTGAAATCTTCACTCTACTGCTTGGAAAAAGGATTGTCCTGTGGATTTATGTCAACATCTAATCCCTTAATCTTCATTTTTCAAAATTCCCAGGAAGACAAGAGGCCAAATACCAATAGAAACTATTTGTGACTTCCTGGTTAGGTAATCCCAGGTGGCTAAGAGCACAGAACAAGTCTGGATGGAGTCCATGGTCAACTACAATGCAGATGGGAGTCCTGTTGTCAAGGTCCTTCATTCCACCTGGAGAATCCAGCAGTAGATGAGTAGATACAATGTCTTGTAACATAGAATAAGACCTTTGCTTCTACAAAATCAGTGGTGCCATTTCTCTTCCAGCTTCACCATTTTGAACTTCATTTTTTGGTCTTTATAGTTATCAAAGATTTCCCCTCACCTTCAACCTTTAAAAGGTAAATATGGCTTGGAGTCATATTAAAATATCAGTGAAGATTATCTAATAAAATTTTAGTTGATACATTATTTCTCCTTAAGGAGGACAGTTCATTAGCTTTGGCCGTTTAGAGCAACATTACCTAACCACACTTATCTTCCTTTCCATCTTAACCCTCCATCACTTTCAAATCAATAGTTCAAGAAAAAGACCTGCACAACAGATGGGTATGAAGGAAATGATGGTTTCTAGGAGCCATGAGAGGACACCAAGGTAAACTCTATTTGTTTAGCAGTATCGTCTCTAGTGCAATAGCCATCAATTTCCAGAGCATTTATATAAGTTATTTCAGAATTCATCAGATGTCTGAGCTTTAGGAATCTTCTAGTGAATTCCAAACAGACAGAAGATGAATACATGTGATCTTACCCTCAATCACAATTTCTTACCTTGAAGGACAGGGTGATTGGTTTAACATGGATCCAAGCTATCACACAACTAAACAGGCTATCTCAGAGATTCTAGACCTGCTTTCCTCTCCCCAGAAAAGATTCATTCTCCAATCACTCACTTTCCCTGTCACTGATGAACGTTTGTCACATCCCTCAGGTGCATATGGAGCCAGGAGAATGGTTGACAACCATAAAGTGAGATCATGTTACTTCATTCTGGTACATTTTTCCTCCTAGTCTTAAGCAGAATGGTGAATTTGGGTATCTGGTGAGAACAAACAAGAAAATGAAAGAGATTAGGCCACAATCTATGTAAAGTGTTAAAAATGATATTATATCTCGTCATGCAATTAGTTGCAAAAGTTTGTGATCAGATCAAAGACAACTTACAGGAAGAAATTATATCTGGGGCCATGGAATTCCATGACCAAATCTAAAATCATTTATATAGATAAAGGAGGTAAAAATGGAGTTGTATGCTCTTTCCTTTTTTTCCCTTACCCCTGGATTGTAGTAATTTAAAATGTATTTATTGAGAACTTTTATCCAACTATGTCCCAAGTGTTGTGTTTTCCAACGCATTACCTTTGCAGTTAGTGGAAATGAGACCCCATTCCAACACAGAATCTGAAAGATTATTTTACCCAGTTTATTAAATCAAGCACGGCCGAGCAACAATTGGAAGGTGACAGGCAGAAGCTTCCTGACCAGATGTGGTCCTATGTGCTGTCATTGTTAATGATCTGTGAGGATTTTCATGGTCATCCTCTCCTTCCCACTTGTTCTGAAAGCACCTTTCTAAGCCATGAGCATTCTCTTAGGGAAGGCATTTAACATGTAATATCTTAACTCAGGGCAATTTCTTTCAACCCTCCATGGTTTTACCATATTTGTTTCAGTGAATTGTCTATGTGTCATTCCTGAAAGTTGGTTTTATTCTACTCAAAATGTATTTGTTTAGGTATGACATGTTCTTTAATTACTGATCTCTATGGCATTTTTCAAAACTGTGGGGATTCAGACAAGATATTTGGTCATGGTGAAACAAACAAACAAACTTATATTATTATTTTTTGTCTACCCATTTTGATATTTCTAGCTTCACACATGCAAAAAGTACTATTTGGCTTTATAAATACTTGTAGATGCATATTTAACCTGAACTTTGATATCTTCATGAAGTTTTGATGTGAAGTGCATGTATTTATTTAAATAATTTATGGAGTATGGTAAACAGGAATTCCAGGATTAAAAAAGCACTATTATTCATAATAATTATCTAAGCCATTTATTGTATTAACATACACTTTCTCTTAGGCCTTGTGCTGAGGTTTTTTTTATTTGTTTATTTCATTAGTTGGTTTTATTCATTTTAGTTGATTATCCCAGAGATCCTAGGAGAGTGATACTATCATGTTCTCTAATGTACAGATGAAAAATTTTAGAATAATATGGAAGCAATAGAATCGGGACTCAAACACAGAGAATCTGATTGAAAATTCCTTGCACTTAGTTATAGCATTAAATTACTTCATACAGTGGTTTGCTATACAGTGAGGTAGCCAATCAAAAAGATGTGCAGTAAGTCCCATTCAACATATCCTCACTATTTTAAAAATAGAAGAAATAGTGCTTATTCTTTCAGATGAGCAGGGATCTCTACCTCATCTGTCGTAAATTTATCATCTTCTTTACCAAAGCATATTATTTACCACCTGCTTTTATTGATGTATGTGATACAACATTGGATTGCTGCTCCTATTTGCGAAATGTATGACCCAAGTCTTATTTAAGTCAGATGTAAAACAAGATGGTAGGAAGCTATCTTTGCATAAGTGAGATAATTGATGCAAGTCACCTAATGTAGTGTCCAGTATAAAAATGTCAGCAGACACTAATTCCTTTCCTTCCAACATCACCACTATTCTCTGTCTTGAATAGTGAGTTCCTAGAAACAGTCACCAGGCATTTTCTAAAAAAAATGTGTTTCAAAAAAAATTATGTGTTGTTTTGTGATTTTAAAAGCAATGCATGTACTTTGTGGAATATTTGGAAATTACAGGATGTATTATAAAGGACAAATAAAAATAACTTGAGTACTGTGAGAAAACAGATGGCACACTCAATCCAAATGATTTAGGCAAGGTTTAAAGATATTAAGACATTTCTAGGAGGCCCAATATTGGGGACCCCTTATCACCTTTAGGCCTTCAAGGAGAAGTGGAGGGAATGGTTAGTGGAACAGAAGTTATATGAAGTGGGTTTCTTCATGGAAGCCTTAGCCAAGTCACATGGCTTAACAAGGATAGAGGGAATTAATTCCCTGATGTCATCTTCCTACCACCTCTGAAAATCTTTCCAGGAACTTCCACTTGCTGAACCTGAAACAAAGCCAGAAAGCAAGGGAACCAAGTTAAGGAAAATTCAAAGTCAGGCTCCCAGGATTTAGAGTAGGATGGAGAAGGGTGAAGAGTGGATTTAGGGAAGCTAGAAGAAAGTCAGCTCCTGGAATAATTTGGTGTTTCTAATTGGTAGCACAGCATTCCGTTTAAGTAGGCTTAATAACTTAGATGCTATTGCTGAGGATTAGGCACAGAATTTATTTATGCTATCATCATGTCACACATCATAAAGCATTTCTATAATTCAGTACTTGTGGGAGATAGTTCTTTTTGACCTTTATCCATTTAGTCTGAAAAGCTCTCAACCATCTTCGTGAGCAAATCCCCAATTGCTTCAATTATCTCAGTTGTACTTTTGTATTCCTGTTCCTATTTTATTAGAGTTTTATGTTCTAATGACTAATACATGTGTGAATCTTGTATTAATTGAGATTTTTTGGTTATAAATATCAGAAATGGAATCCAAATGAGTTTAAACCAAAGATTTTATTGGTATGCACATCTTTAAATTGTGCAGGTAGAGTTAGGAACAGGGTGTAGCTGAATTTAGAAGCTTGAGACTAATATAATTCCTCTTTCTCTTAGGTGATGTTTATAAGCATAGATAGAGCTATCTAATTCTCTCTCTTATCTATTTATCCATCTACCTCTGTATCTATGTTTGCAACTGCATATATATAGAAATATATGTTATATCTGTGCCTATTACTGTACCTATATTTTTATAGAAACTATAAAACATCTACACCGTTTCCCTCTGTATTGGCTTTATTCTCGAGCAAGCTTTCTTCACATACAAAAGTTGCAAAGGTGGCCATCGACAGTTATAGGTAACAGAGTAAAATCTCAGCCACCCTACAAAAGAGAAACCTTCCAGTTTTCCTAGCAAAAATCTCTATGATGATTCTTCTAGCCTGCCTTGGGCCATTTCACTATCACTGAATAAATCACTACAGACAGAGAGAGGTAATACTTTTACAGGTGAGGCATAGGTCAACACTGTTGAAGTTTTGCTTTTGTATATCCATCTGGATATTTCATGGCATTTTTTGTGAGGTACATAGCTAAAAACCAGGTTTAAGTGACACGACTCCACTGCCTGTAAGGAGCTCTGGGAGGAGAGATAATATCAATCTGGGAAGAAATGGATAACTTGTTTGAAACCAACCTGGTCAATATCCTCAGTGAAGAAGGAAGAGATAAGAATCATTTACTAAAAGACAGACAATAACTTGTATGGTACTTAGTTACTAGGAAAGATATATTTAACAAGATATCATAGAAAATTCAAATCATATAAGCAAATCATCTTTGAAGTAAAATTTTCTCCAAAACTTCTTAAAAATAAGAGGGAAGGTAAATAAGGCACATTAACCACGGTGGCTGAAAGCAAAATGATCTTTCATAGCCATAATTTGTATATCTATAAAATCTACTTTAAATGAATCTTAACCATTAACCAATCATGAAAGTAATAAAAGGTTCTAGAAATATGACTCAAATAATATTAAAACTCTGACACAATAGCAGAGCGATGAATATGTAAATGAAAATACAATTCAATCCAACAAATCTTTCAAACCAACAAAATAAAACCATGGCCTTGTTTGTTTTGTAAATGCTTTCAATTATGTGTGGAATACATTGCTTCCTAAACTCTTAAATTTTGTATCTGAATTCCCTTGTTCCATCTCTTTATAAAGAAGGTCTCTAAAAAAACTAAGTGCATATGCAACACACCATAGTCCCTAAGCTTCATGTGTTCTGTCAATCCAAAATACAAATCTGTCTGATTTGGGTAGCACTGAACCAAGACCTCTGAATTATTAAATTGTTAAAACTTGGGGCATAATGTGACATGTTAGGCAGAATTCTAAGACAGCACTCAAGATTCCTGCCTCCTTGTGTACTCTCCATTATATTTCCCACCCTTTCAGCATGGGTAGGATGGTAGATATGATGGATGTGACCGGAAACATTACATGACAAAGGTGAAGGGATTTTTCAAAAGTAATTAAGGCCCCTAATCAGTTGTTTCTGAGTTATTCAAAGAAAGCATATGCCAGCCAGGCCTCACTTATTCAGGTGAAGTGCTCTAAAAGATGGTCTGGAGGGAAGAGACAAGAAGCAGCTGCAGATGGGCTCTTGTTAACCTTAAATTGGCAACCAGTCATGTTGTGGAGAGGACCGTATGGCAGGAATCACAGGCAGACGCTGGGAGCTAAGGGTCTCACTCCTACAACCACAAGAAATAAACTGTGCCGACAAATAAACAGTGAGTTCAAAAGAGGACCCTGCACCTCCAATGAGACTGGAGCCCTAGCCAACACCTTGACTGCAGCCTTCTTAGACCCCTAGCAAAGGACTGAGGTAAGATGTGCCCTGATTCTCCACCTGTGGAAACTGAGATACTCCATGTGTGTTGCTCTAAGCTGCTAAAGTTGTAGTAATTTGTTCCATAGCAACAGAAAACTCATAAACATGGCTTATCCACATTTTGAAAATAGAAAGTTACTTACCATTTCCCTATGTAATTTCTCCCATTCTGAAATTGTCTGTGGTAAGATAAGCAGTGCAGTCACTTAGGAGCTGTCTGTATATCGAAAAGAAAATCATCCTCTTCATGAGCTTTCTCCTACAAAATAAAAATTCTCCTTCTAACTCTGTTTTGCACTTCTTAAACCAGATTTTTTTATAACCCTGAAAATCAATGCATTAAAAATTACGTTTCCAGATTAAAGCACATTCCTGAATTAGGAACTTTGAAATGAAGAGATGGAGGCTGCTCAGGAGTTCCATCCTTAGTATTAGACCCTTTGGTATCTTCACCAGTGGAAAAGGAGAAGTATTTTCTCTTAGTGCTATAGACAGTAACTGTAGTGCAATTCACTCCTTAGCCTCAGGGCTGAACAGGGGACTGAGAACATAAGGAGAGTTAGAAAATAAAGGACTTTGGATTTTCTTTCCTTCGAAACTCTCTTCCATTAACAATATTGTTAGCTAAGTAATTATGGATGGGGATTTTTAAAAGGAGATAGGTGCAACATACATGCATCCACAACAAGGTCAAGTTATAGGTTATCCCAGAGACATCCAGAATTTCATTAGAGAAGCCCAGCTTGGCCTTGTGTCATGTCCAATGTCCACTAATGTAAGGTGATGTCTTTGGGTGCAGGAGTGGTGAAAAGGCAGATGAGTGCTTTATCTAATAATAACTCAAAGATCAATGTGAGCTTGGCCAAGTACTGCTGAAAGGCAGAGGAGAAACGAACCCACAACTTTGTGAGTAAGCTGCAAGTTCTGGGATTGAATGTTTGATATGGAAACTAACACATTTTATTTTTGTTTATATATTTTATTTATACATTTATGTATGCATGTACATATTTATACCTTTTATTTATTCAGCACATTTATTGAACACCTACTACATATGAGCCACTGTTTGAAACAAAAATGGCATAATGATGAAGGGAACTCCTTTTCCATAAAGCAATTGGGAAGATAGAGTGGGTATTTACAACAATATATTTCTATTACACTATGAGTTTGAAGGCCTATATTTCTCTTCTTTTTTTGCTTTTCTGTTTTTGGGGGGTACCTATAACTCCTTAACAGATGTCCAAACACACAGTGACTGCTTACTAAATGATTATTAAATGAATAAATGAATGAATGGATTACCAGTTCACTTACAACTTAGAGCTGAAACCATAAAATCTAAGTAAAATTAGCCTACTTCCCTGCCTTCAAACATAAACAGTAAATGGAAGCTGACATATGAGCCTCACAGCTGGAGATGAAAAAAAAAATTATAGAAAAAAACTCATGTTTCTGAAGGATAAAGAGGAGTTCCTTTTATCCCAAATTCTCAATTGCTTCTGAGAGTAGAAGTGGTGGCTTCAATCTTTGTATAACAAACATTTCTGGGTACTTAATAAGTCCCAGTTACTATACTAGGAACTACAGACACTGAAATAAATATAAGTTCCTGCCCTCAAGGATAAACTCATATATGAACAATAACAACTCAGGATAGTAAATGCTAATATAAAGGATTTTGCAGGGTTATGTGAGATTATATAAGAGGGCTGCCCAACCAAAGGAGCTGTTGAGTATGTGTGTGGACAAAGAGGATAGTGGAGGGGTCGCCTAAGGGTTCCCCAAAGTGGTAATATCTAAATTAAGTTTTGAAGAACAAGTAAGAGCTAGTTTAAGGAGAAGAGGGAAGGGCATTCTAGGCAGAGAGTGACTTATAAAAACATGGGAGATTATGGAAGCAGTGAAGGGAATGAACTTTAAAAGAAGCAAAACTCAAGGCAGAAAGGCCCATGAGAAATCTCTACATGATAATGGAAAATTATAGGGGCCTGAGACAAAGTAATACAATAAGATGGATCAAAGGAGTTAAATTTGACAGAAATTAAGGGAAAAAATAGATAGGACCTGGTGACTGTAAATGTAGTATTTAAACCCAACAGAGGAGAAAGGGAGCATTTCCCGGTGGCATTCCCAGTTACATGATGTGTAAATGGCAGGGCCATGAATCTAACCCAGGTCTCCTTGAGCCCCAAATTTTGATCCTGTCTTCTATTATATCATACTCCTTTTTCTTTTTCTTTTTTTTTATTAATAAAGGAGAAACCTTTGCAAGCCATAAGAACATTTGAAATTAAATCACATTCCATCACACTCTTTCAAAAAAATAAAAATAAAAACAGAGGAAAATCCTTCACATTACCGCTGGACAGCCATAAGACCATTCAACCCAGAGAAAGTTGAAAATAGGACTTACGTTAGCCGTGGAAAAGTAGTTGAATCAAGGATGAGCACATGGGCAGGTAGGTGAAAGGATAGAGATAGATGGAAAGTTCCAGTTAAAGATTCAAGACAGAGAGAAAGGAAGCAGAAAGTCCAAAATGAATCCAAAGAATAGAAGCTGTAACCCAGAGGAATCCATTTAAGATTCAGTCGTTGAGAAATCCAAACAGGCAGGCAACAATGGGGAGAGCCAGCAGTAGAAAGAGAAGATTCAGTTACTGAAAGTCAGAAGGCTAAGGGTAACAAGTTCAACTCTGAGAGAAATGAAATACTAGACAAGGTCCTAATCCCTATTGAACAAGAAAGAACCCATTCATGGAGAACCAGAATCCCATAGTCTAAGGAAAGCTGGTAGCAAGATTCATTCACTGTTATTTTATAAATAAATTGCCGACAAAAGACTCTTGTATTTGCACCCTGAGAACGTGTGGTCATATGATCTGAGTAAGGATCAAACACCCAGAGATTCAGTGCATTCTGCTGTACAAGTTACAGAGTTACAAGGACAAGATGCCAGGAAGGTCTTGCAGATATTTTCGTGTTTTTTTTTTTTTTCCCCTGTGATTTTAAATGACTAGTTAAGCCAGAAGCATTGGAATTACATCTGCCAAATGCTTACGTGCACGCAAATTCTGTTTGTTCTTTTCTAGTTAATATATTTTCTCACCTCTGGGATTTTCTTACAGCCCCCTAGCAGCACAATGCAGCTAAATTTCTGTGTAGCCTTTGAACTCTGAAAGGCTTCGGTTGAAGAGCCAGTTTTCCAGTTACTTGCAGAGTGACTATGGACAGCTACTTAAAAACATCAAATTTTGGGGCGCCTGGGTGGCACAGCGGTTAAGCGTCTGCCTTCGGCTCAGGGCGTGATCCCGGCGTTATGGGATGGAGCCTCACATCAGGCTCTTCCGCTATGAGCCTGCTTCTTCCTTTCCCACTCCGCCTGCTTGTGTTCCCTCTCTCGCTGGCTGTCTCTATCTCTGTCAAATAAATAAATAAAATCTTTAAAAAAAAATAAAAATAAAAAAAATAAAAACATCAAATTTTACTTTACTCACCCATCCCGTGGGTGTTAATAATATACACATCTTACCGTGCTGTGAGTTTGAGATTGCATAATTCTTGGGAATGTCTGGCAAAATGTAAAGCACTAACGAAAATTGCAAGTATCATATAAGCTGATAAGTAACTGAGTAGTATTAAAATCTATAATTGTCCAATAAATCAAGATGAATTTTTTTCTTAAGATAAGAAATTTTTGCATTCAGGGCTCAATACAAATTTGAAAGTAAATTTAAAAAATTGTACATTTCAATTTTATTAACATAGTTACAGTTGGTTATTTAGACATATTGTTTGAACTTTCTTTTTAATGAGTTGTATTGCTAGTTTTTCTTTCCTAATGAAAATCCTTTTCTCTCATTTAAGCAGGTAGGTTTTATAATTTGTTTTACCACTAGAGAGTTGTCTCAGAATTCCCTACGAGATAATAAATTTGCATTTTGCATGCATTTTGGAGTTCCTTTGCGCCCTAACTCTTCAGGTGTCAAACCCTAGCTAACCTCATTATTGAGGGTGCACCAAAGATGTCTTCATCTACCAGGAGACACAGCAATCAATGTTTAATAAGGTCTTCAGTCTGCTGAGATTTGATCATTTTGTAATGCCTAGTAAAATTTTGTGACCAAGAAGTGTGTCAGATAATAGGGCCAAATGGCAATAGAAGTCTATGTCACATTTTACATCAACTAGTTAGAAAAGTTACCTGGTAACTGGAACGCACCAGGTCTCCTAGGGTAGACTCAACTGCAAAGTCAGTTCTTCATCTTCAAAGATGGTGGGTCATAGTAGTTAAAAGTATGGACTATGGAGTCAGACAGCTCTGGTCTTAAGATGGGCTTTGCCACTATGATGACTGCTATGAGCTCATAAACTGTATGAACTCCTGTTTTCCAGTCTCTAAGTGGGAAACTAACAAATTCTCTACTTCATTGGGTTGTTCTGATCCGTCGAGAAAAGCAAGCACCAGCACAAAGAAAGCCATCAGGAAAGGTTAGCTGTGGCTGTTGCTATTGTTGAGTGCACCAGGAAACATAGAGCTTTTGAATTCTGATTTAGAATTTGCCTTCAATTAGATCTCAATTTGGAAATATAACCAGATTATAGAATACAATCCAGTTGGGATGCTATAAATGTGAAACAAATGCAAAGCACAAAACTGGCTAATTGCTTTTTGTGTATGGAAATGGAGGTTGTATTAGTTTCTTGTGGCTATTGTAACAAATTACCACAAACTCCATGACATAAAATGACAGAAAGGTGTTATCTCGCAGTTCTGGAGGCTAGAAGTCCATTATAAGTTTCACCGGGCTGAAAGCGAAGTGTTGGTCAGGCTGAGCATTCTTGGAGCCTCTAGGGGAGAATCAGTCCTTGCTTCTTCCAGCTTCTGGTAGCTGCCAGCATTCCTTGGCTTGTGGCCACATCTCTCCAATCTCTGTCTCTATGGTCACAGTGCTCTCTCCTCTTCTCCAATCCCTCTCCATCCCCCTGTTATAAGAATGCATTGATTTCAGTTAAAGCCCACCTGGATAATTCAGGATAATCTCCCCATCTCAAAATCTATAATCATATGTTGGATAATTGAATTTAAATAAAGAAAATTTAGAAGAAATCACCAAGAAGGGGACGATTTAAAAAATATAAGGTACGCCTATGAGATGTAATACTTCATTGTTCATAAACTGATGGTTATGCAACCTACTTAATAAAAGGATAAAAATGCTTGTAATGTTAAGCAGGTAAGCAGTTTGGTAACTTCAGTGTAAAATGCAAACCATTCATTATTCATAGCAAAGAGTGGAGAGGAACACCACAAATGATAATAATGGTCCCCTCCCCCAACCCCCCAAAAATCTATAATCACATCTGCAAAGTCTTTTCCCCCATATAAGGTGACACTCAGGTTTTAGGGATTAAGACATGGATATCCTCTGAGGGCCATTCATCAGTCTACAACAGATCACCATGAAAATTTTCCTCATGTAACCATAACCAGAATCTAGATAAGAAAAAAATTTTTAAATGTTGTATTTGTTATAATTAGGTGAAACTGAAAATAATAAAAACCTCAAGATTACAGTGGCTTAAGCACAAAGGTTTTTGTTTTTCTGTCATTAAAATAAGGCTAAAAAAATAAGTCTAACAGAAAATCCACACACATATGTGAATCAGGCATTTTCCGTCTTCCTACTCCACAATCCTCGGAATACCAGCTCATAGACCAATGTGTTAGTTAAAGCTTCCTTCAGTCCATCAACCTGATGCTCCAACTGGCACAAAACAGGGGAAGAAGAAATTAAGGGACTTTCTGAAGTACCTCACCAAATAACTGTTCTTACCGGCTTCCCTTGTTTGCAAAGGAAATTATCAGTGGGGCACAAAATCCAGTTTCTGACCCCAAAAAGATTAAGAGAATACATTGGTTAGACAGCTATCCAGTTCCAAATTAACCAGATAACTGTTCTAATTTGAACATCACCAAAAGAAGATTTATATTCTCTCTCAGGAGCTGTTTACATTAGAGGCAGTCATAATAAAACTCTTATTATGAAATGTACAAATAGTGAAAGAATGTTGAGATATTAAAAGAGTAGGCATAATTACTATATCCCCACCACTATATTTAAAAATTAACATTTAGCCATATTTGTTTTACCATTTTATTCATCTATTCATCTTTTTTTCTAATCTATTTAATATTTTCCATCAGTTAAAAGGTTGAAAGCTGCTGAGCAAGTCACGATAGTTTACCCCTAAATACTTCAACAAATTTCTACTAAAAATAAGAACACTCTTTTGTATCACCTCAATACCATCACACCTAAGAAAATGAATAATGATTTCCTAATATTAGCTAATATAATGTTAATGCTTGAATTTCCTCTCTTCTCTAAAAAAAAAAAAATCCTATACTGCATTTGTAAATTCATACATTGTATTTGTTGGACTTTTTCAGTCTTTTTTAATTTACAAGAATTCCTCATTTCCCCCTGATATAAACTCCAATAGGCCAGTTGTCCTGTAAAACGTCTTATATTCTGGCATTGTCAGATTGTCCCCTTCTGGGGTATAGTAACTATTTTTTTCTCTATCTTCTTTATATTGTAAACTGTAAATTAGATCTAAAGCCTTGATTTTTGTCTTTGGCAGAAAAGACTTGAAGAACCATGCTGTATACTTCATTCTGCCTCATATCATGAGGCATATATTGTCAGGTTGTTTCAGTATTAATGATTCTATGTCTAACAACTTTGGAAAGTATGGTTGTCATATCACTTCTTTGAGGTTTGTTTTTTCTATTGACTTTAGCAAGTAACCTGATTCTTTGGCACTGTGAGACTAATAAGACTAATATTTTCAGCATCCATCGCTTTCTGAAACAATTCATCAGGGACTTCAAAATGGTGTTTTTCTATCATATTCATTGCACGTATTAGCTGGTATTCTTCTGAAAAAGAACTTTGCCACAACTTGAGGACAAACAAATAATCTTAAGAAGAGAAAGAGAAAGTTTAATTATTTCTCTTGTATTACTAGTTTTCATAGAAAAGCATTGATATAACAATCATTTCCACTGATGGTCAGTGTGTATATGTGTATGTACTTCCTTCCCTGTTTGGTTTTAATTTTCACTATATTTTTTTTATTTATGCCATGTTTTAAGATCAAGTATCATCATTTTTCTTTGTTATATTCAAATTATGCCAAGTTTGACCCATGAGTGCCTCTGAAAGCTAGCTCCTTTATCTTCTTGATATGCCCCCATGTGGTTTTGAGCCCTCTCTGCTTTCTAGAACAGAAAGAAATCCCAAGTTCACCCTCTAATTTCCTTGCTTGGAGTTAGCCAGGGTGTAGACTCCAGATTTTCTGGGATGCTATTGTCTCTAGGCTTTTCCAGTACACAGTGCTAACAAATTTGTATGTCTTTTTTCTGACACTAAAACCTGTTTCAATAATATTTAAATATTTGTTTGTTTTCTTTGGTGTGTTTCAAAATTAATTCCAATTGCACAGTCAATAATATATTAACGATAAGCCTCGAGAGTGAAATTATTTGAAGTTGTTCGTTTTTTGTTGAAATTTTCATTTGGTCCCACTGAATGTGTCCTACAGAGATCTATGTTTATGTTACTTGACTAATTCTTTTTTTTTTTTTCCAATGGCTATATTAGAAACTTGATATATAGTTAGGATGAATTATTCAGTTTGTTTCCAAGTTTAAATCCTGCACCTTCTGCATTTCATTTTCCTTTCTGGGTGTATAAAGCATTTAAGTAGTTCAAAAAGGCACACTCAGACCTAAGATTTGCTTTTAATTCTTATTTTTTTCCTTCCATTTCAGTTTCCACCATCCCAAATTCTGTACCTAATAAGCATTAGTTTCTTGTTTATTTCTCCTGTGATATTTCTTGCTTAACATATCCTTATTTCCATTTCTTTCTTATATAAAAAAAAAATGCAGATACCTTTATCTTCATCCTGTCTTCTTTCTCTTGGAAAACACTCCAAAATGGGGTACAGAAAACATCCTTGATTTGTTTCCTTATGTGTGGGTTTATTTTTTAGGATACCATAATATTCACTTGTTTTTATGTCCCATATTGTTAGACATTTTGATAGTTTTTAATATTTTTCTATTATAGTTACTGTGACAGTGACTAACCTTGCGCATATAGTATATATTTCTGGAGATGTGTCCTCAGGAATAATTCCTAGAGGTGAGATCACTGGATCAAAGGACAAAAGTATACTTATTAGATATTGAAAAACTCTTAAACGTTGGACTTGTACATTTTGTACTTACATCAGAAATGCATGAGAATGTATGTTTCTTTCTTTCTAACCTCTCCGAAACTACTGCCACTTAAATTTTTGCCTAATTGATGGTTGTGGCACCTAGTGTTTTCGTACTATTTTCATTTACATATGATTTTTTCATGGGTTAAGTTAAGCTCTTTTTTATGCATTTTAGGTTTCTTTGCTTTTTTTTTTTTTAATAGCGAGGTATATTTTCTTTTTTTATGGAGATATTTTTTGGGTTATTGTTTGAAATATTCCGTTTAAGTGTTGTATTTTCTTTTTCTTTTCAAAGAACCACATAAAATGTGTATTGGATAGTCGTTGCCAATCTTCTATGTTAAATTATATTTAAGTATCATTTTTACCTATTTCTTTGCTTTTATTTATTTGGGGTTCTTTCTTCAATGTCCCATTTGGTAGAATACACTTTCCCTTCGTTTACTTTCAAGCCATTATTTAAAATGATTTTGCCGTTTCTTCCGTTTTTCTTCCTGTAGTCAGCAATGATTTCAATCTTCCTTGCCTTTATCCATTTTTATTCAGAGTATTTGAGTTCCTGAAGTATGCTTTTTTCATAGCTGCAATTGCTTGCTTAATTCACGATGGCTGCTTTGACCAATTTTGTTTTCTAAATCATGGGTCCTGTTACCTGGCTTCTCCACAGCAAGAATTGACAAAGCTTTCTATTTTGTTTTTTGGCTTACCTACCATGTTTCCAAACCATGGAAGAGAGTGCTCTCTTGCTCTCTCTCTCTTTTTTACTATAGTCACCAGATTTTTTTCAGCATCTGAGGAATTCTTTTTCCTCTTCATCCCTCCATAACTTTAATCACCTCAGGAGACCTGTCCCCCGTGCAGCTTTGCCCCCAGCTTCAGTGAGTTGATGCCATGCATGAGATAATGCCAGTGTTCCTCATGATTTTCTCTCAGCTCTCATGACCTCACCCGGCCTCCGATTGCCACCTGGAAAACAGGAAGGTCTGGCAAGACTGGAAGGGATTCCCCTGTGCTCAGCCTTGGGTATGCTAAGAGTATATCCTCAGCCAAGGACCAGGGAAAGAAGTTAAGATGAAGGGAAACTCACTGCGTGACTGGGGCCCCTCTGAGTTGTAAGACATCATGCCAACCCCACAGGGACATTGAAAACTTACAAAAAGTTTGACTTATCTTTATCCTCATGGTACATTTACTCTTCTTTTTGCCAATCTATTAGGAATGAAATCAGATATAGATGTTTCTCTCCCAGGGTAAGTTTGTCTCCTTCTGAAATTTAGTTTACTTAGGCTCTTTGTGCCCTCAGCTTATCTGATGAAATTTTAGAAGCTATAATTGATTTTTTTAGCTTATTGTTTTTTTTATTTTTCTTCTTCTTCTCCTTCTCCTTCTCCTTCTCCTTCTTCTCCTTTTTGAGAGAGAGAGAGCACACATGTGCACAAGTCGGGGGAAGAGAGGGAGGAGAGAGAGAATCTTAAGCAGGCTCCAAGCCCAGTGCAGAGTCCAACACAGGACTTGATCTCACAACCCTGAGATCAGGACCTGAGCCAAAATCAAGAGCCACCCAAGCACCCTGCTTATTGTTGTTGTTGTTTTCTGTTTGTTAGGGTAGAAGAAACAGTCTCATTCAATTTTTTATACTCTGTTTGAAAACTCAGAATTTGTTTTAAGAATTAAATTTGTCCCCTACTGTAATACAGAATTAGTCTAGAAGTACTAAAGTGATAATCTCTTGCTTTGGTTGTGCTATTGGCCCAAGATTTTGGCCAATCTGCCTGGGTAGCAGGTGTCCTTATTCTGTCATTAATTCATGTGAGGACTCCTGGATCTACTTCATTGGTTATAAAAACTAGACTTCCTGGACACAGTAGGCCATTCGTGAGTTTAAAATTCAATATGATGATAATGAACCTAACAAGTGAAATTGACTTCTCTAATGAACCAAGTGTTAGATGGTATGAGTGACAGAGCATGCATCATTATCTCTTTTAGCAGTAATCATTCATTCGTTTGATACTTCCTAATTTATGAGTACTTTCATGAACATTATTTCATTTCTTTTATAATATTCCTACCAGGTAGTAAATATCATTTGCAAATAACAGGTGGAGAAATTGATGCTTGCCAAGTCACGGAGATAGCCACTTACTTATCCCTTTTAAGCATCTGATGTTAAAGACCTCATATTTTGTCCCTATTTCAGGCTCATCTGACATCTTAGCTTTTCAAAATAAGCAAAGCAGAAAATACAGACCAAACGAATAAACAAAAATCTTACCAAAACTAAGGGAACATGACAAAAATAAGCAAGCATATTAAAATGTATAACATTGCTGCTTCACTTATCACAGGAGATATTTTCTTGAAAATATTGAAAGAATCAATATTATATGAGATACTTAAGAACTAATCCCTATGAAAATCTAATCCTTTGCGTTCAACCAAAACTTAGAGGAGTTTACCAGCTAGCCTCTTTTGAACATTTATTATAACTGTCTTTGTAGGTACAAGTAGTAGCCACTTCTAGGTTTAGAGTAAAACTCTCACCCATCTGACATCCAACAGTCTGTGGTTCTAATAAGATCACATTTTAACATCGGTATGTACTTGAGACACTAAAATAATGTTTCGTTTGCTTATTTTTTTGAAAGTCATCAAAATATTTGCTGATATTCATGGCCATCAGCAAGAAAATAAGATATTAATGACAGAAAGAGCTCTGTGTTATAAACAAAGAAGGATTCTGTTGAATGCCCTTAGAGAGGCAAGACCAGTAAGGCGTGATGCATCAGAACATGCAAGAGATTCCACTCCATTATCCTCACTGGCAGGCACTAAAAAAAAAAAAAATAATAATCACTCTCAGGTGCTGCTAAGATGGGTATCCCTGAAGTTAGCATCTTCTGAGTGCTTCCTTTGTCCTGGGCATATTAAAAGCCCCATCTCATCTCATCCTAGCATTTATTTCATAGATGAGCCAAACTGAGACTCAAAGTCGCTTTAAAACAATAAAATAAAAACATGTACAATGTTACATAGCTGATATATGACAATTCTGGGATTTTTAACTCAGATCTATTTGATGGAAGTCCCTTGGGGTTTCCCCCTAGGTTAGGCAACCTCAGACATGAACAATTTTAAAGAAAGCCTTCTATCTCTGTTTTACCGAGGGTGGTTTTCCTTATGGTCCTTGAGTTTGCTTTAATCCTTGTCCTTGCTTTCTACTTAATTGCTTTTTAGATATAGGATTAACTCTCTTCAAGGAAAAGCAATTTAAACAGACCAACTATTTGTTTATATTCAGACTCGTACGTCTAGTAGAAGCAAGGAATAATAAAGGTCACCTTCTCAAATGCTTTTGCTATACAGATGCAGAAAATAAAATTGTCCAAGATCACAATTAGGAAAGAGACAGGCATGAACCATATCCCATATCCCAAACCTGTGTGCTCCCCAATAAAGAAAACCATACAGTGATTTCTTACCTCAATCTCTCCTCTAATTATTTTTCATAACAGTTTTCCAAAAAAAGAAAACTTTGGGTTTTCTTTCTTGACAAAGAAAACAATAAGTTAGCATCAATTACATATGAACACACATCCTTCAAGGAATTCATGGGGGGCAGTCTGTGATTTCAGCATGACTGTGTGTTTGAATGAATGTAGTGTTGACTTGGCCATTTAACCTGACCCAACTTCTTTCATTTTACCATAGATAAAGATGATTGGATTCTTCCATGACCCATACAGACTGTCTACACTTGGCCTGTCCTTGTCCTTCTCTATCATATTGCCACTCTCCAGGACAACCACAACAATTCTGTAACTGTCACTGACAGTGAAAAGAACGAATAGTTACAATAAATGATGTAAATTAGTCCTTTGTTCAGAGAAGCCTCTCCCTCTACCCCATGTCCTTTAATATTTTTAATACATTTTCACCAGATTCCTTTGGGTCCCAAAGTAAATGTTAAATTTACTACATTAACCAGAATGGGGAAATAAGCATTCTTTGCTTGTATTCTTTCTAGTCTTGTTCATTCTTCACCCCCCCAAAAAACTGGGTCTCCACTCTAGAGGCTCAATCACAGAGAGGAGGAGCAGCCCGGGGGCCCACAGCATAGACTCCATGTCCTGGGCTGTCCTATGTGGACGCCTTTGTCAGGGCAAACATTTCCAGAATCCACAGGCTAAACCCAGGATTTTGCTCACCTAAATGGAGGACTTTAAAATCCATTCTCTGAGAAATATACTCCTTTAGTCCAGATTAATATTTACTTTGGGGTATTTTTTATTTCTATTTTTGGTTAGGCTGAGGAATAAAAAAAAATTACAAATTTTTAGAACAAAGGAAATTCAGAGCTCAGAAAACTCTACCCTGCTGTATTTTAAATAAGGAATGGGAAAACCAGTGAGACAAAGTAACTTGTTCTCAGTCGCATAATCAGTGGCAAACCAAGACCCAAATCCATGGGTCCAAATAGTTTCCAAAACCGTTCCCTATCCCCCCCCCACCCTCAGGCAGTTGTGGTATAAAAGTGACTGCTAAGGACTTCACAAGGATGGATTCCTTTTATGAATTTTCAAAAAACCACATGGAAGCCAAACAAGCAAATCAAAAAATCAAATGGCAATCAATAAAGAAGCAAGTGAGGAAGAAAGTGAATCGAGATATGTGTGTATATAAATATATATATATATCCCCCTTCCCCCAAGTAAGGAAATACACTATTGGAGGCTTGTCTTAAGAGGGAAATAATACGAGAGGGCATCAAGGATAAAAATTGTATTATTCTGAAGATAAAGGCAGGAAGGGTAGTGAGCCGGCTGATACATTCCTGCAAAGGAGAAAATGCTACTGAGAAGGAACAGGTTATGCTACCCAAGCCAGATGATCCTGCCCCCAGTCAGTTTCTTGCCTGGAGGAAGTTAACTACTGAATGAAAATATAAACAGTCTGTTCTGAGTTAAGTAGTCTGATTCTTTTCTTCTTCTTAACATCTCTTTCTTCCCAAACTTGATAGAGCCATCTTCAAGCAGAAAGTTTGTGGCATTCTTCTTCTCTGCTTAAAGGATATCATGTAGGAAGACTAAAAATTCTAGAATCAAAATTGAAATGGACTTTCAGTGACATCCAGTCCAAACCCCTCCTTCTCTAAATGCATCCCTGAAAAGTAATAGAACAAATGAGAAAAAATGAAAATAATGTGTGAGCTAACTGGGCTACTAGTTTTCAACTTGGGTGAATTAGACTGCTTTGCCCTTAGATCTTGTACCAAATGTAATTATTCCTGGAATTTGAAAGGATAGCATAAAGCGTCACCCTGTTTTTTGTACAATGTGTTCAGTGGTGGCATAAGTTTGCTGACTCATTTAATATATATTAATTAAGTTGATCCTAGGACAGGATAAATAAGAACACATTTCATAGGATGTGTGTATAAGATGAGTTTAAATGCATTATAATATTTATGGCCTCACTTTCCTCCCAAAGCACAAAGTGCCTCCATTCTTCTATTTCAGAGCTTTGTGGGGCCAAAGGCCTATCACTGTATTATCATTCTCATTTGCAGATGAGAATGTAAAACAGAAAGGAGACATTTGAACCTGTTCATTTCATATTTGTTTTTAAAATTTTTTTAATTATGTCTCTTTTACTCAATCTGTAGCTTTTAAACACAGGCTAATAAACTATAGATATTTATAACATGATGTCTATGACAAACTGAGCTGGGAGTGGACCTGAAAATATTTCTCCTGTGTTTTTTTACCAGCTTCCTTTTTTTTTTTTAATACTTAATTTAATTTAGGAGGTTGGGATTAAATAACAATCTATTTCAAAGGATTAGACAGGCAGGTGAACCCATACAGACATATGCACATATACAAAATGCAAACAAACGCAAACAGGTACACACACACCCCTACACTATTAGTTGCTATGATCGTTAAATCATGGGTCACCTCTCTATGCTATTGCACTCAACTGTTTGGTCAGACACCAGTCTAGATATTGCTGTGCAGATTTTTTTTTAAACGAGATTAACATTTAAGTCAGTAGACTTTTGAATAGAGCAGATTTTCCTCCATAATGTGAGTTGTCTTCATCCAATCAGTTGAAGGCCACAAGAGAAAATTCTGAGGTCCCCCACAGAGGAAGGAATTCTGTCTCCAGACTACCTTCAGACTCAAGAATATAACATCATCTCCGGCAAGAATTTTCAGCCTGCTGTCCTACCGTGCAGATTATAGACTTGCTAGCCTCCACAATTGTGTGAGCCAATTCCTTAAAACAAATCTCTCCCACCCTTCTCATTCTCCCTCTCTCTCCCTCTCTCATTCTCTCTCTGTCTAAATATGTGTGTGTGTGTGTAAGTGTGCGAGTCCTCTGACTAACACAGTTCCCAATTTATTCAACCAAATACTGAGAATTTAGCAGATAAGGCAGCTTTAAAATGCAGGAGTAAAGAGATCTCCTCCCACATACAAT
Source organism: Ailuropoda melanoleuca (assembly GCF_002007445.2). Lineage (NCBI taxonomy): Eukaryota > Metazoa > Chordata > Mammalia > Carnivora > Ursidae > Ailuropoda > Ailuropoda melanoleuca. Next base: position 69,722,912 of record NC_048233.1, on the reverse strand, counting down.
GCCCATTAAACCTGGGCTTTAGTCCATCAGGTTCTGCCAATGCTTCCAGTGCAAATATCCACTCAAATGCTTGCTTAGCTTAATGTGCACACTCTTATCCTATCTAGCCTCCAGAGAATTCCTACATCACAATGAGGGGCACCTGGGTGGCTCAGTCCGTTAAGCTTCCGACTCTTGATTTTGGCTCAGGTCATAATCTCGGAGACCAGAGATGAAGCCCTGTGTAGGCTCCACACCCAGCAGTGAGTCTGCTTGAAATTCTCTCCCTCTCCCTCTGCCTCTCTCCTCCTTTGGGCTCTCTCTCTAAAATAAATCAATAATTTTTTTTAAAAGAATAAGAAACAAAAAGAAATCACAATGATTCCAGGCGTGATAGCCTGAGAGAGAGAGATCTATATTGCAGTATAGCATACCTTGGCCTGGCTTTTCTGTTACCTCCGTGTTTTCCACAGGGCATATTGTGACAAGAAATGGTATGTTGGAACAGCTGGGGTACTGCCAGAGTTTTGAAAATAACAAATTTATTATACCATTGTCTATTTATATGTACTCTCCCCTAATAATCTGTTTATATCTATTTCAGAGCATGTTTGAAAATTTTCAGCTCTCTTGATTCTTGAAACAAATTGAGCCCTACCTACTAGGACCTCATGCTTCCCTGGGGAGCATAGCAGGGTCAGTGTGCAGGGCACTGTGCTTGGGTTTCCAGTGTCCTAAAAACTCCTCCTTCCCCCTGCTGATCCTCCCATGGTAGATACTTGTTATGCTCGACTGTGAGTTTTACATAGCTATACTGTGAGCTTCTGCTTGTTAATAACGTTGTGTTAACATCAAGAAATAAAGATGCATATGAAATAATCTTTATCCCAGCACACTCCCTAAATAGTTGACAAGGCAGTTCATTCTAGTTCAGAATAATAATGATGACTCAAAAGAAGAAATCAATCACAGAAGTGAAGCAAAACAGAGAATGGGGACAAGAAAGAGGTTTTAAAACAGAAGAGAAGAAAAAGCCTTTCAACCTCCTCGGAGACTTTGCTCCTTGTCTACAAATATCCCACTTCTATTCTCCAGTCCCCCAGTCAGCTTTGCCACAGCTGTGTCAGAGTGCACAGCTGACCACAAAGCAGGGGTCAGGAAGTTCCAGGAATTTGGCAGGCCCTCCCCAAAAGACACACAGCTTTCTCTCCTCGGTAATGACAGTGTGGCTCCATCTTTTCCTTGATAGAAAATTGAAGCTCCTATGAATCAAGTCAACCGTTCATGCCTCATCAAACAAAAGTACAGTTTATGAAAACGTAAATGATCATATATTCATTTGGCAAATTAAACATGACACTTTCAGGCCCCTGACTTGAAAGCGTTGTGATTTAAACTGAAATGAACCAAACCTGTTTTGGAGGAGAAAGAGAAAGGAAGCAAGGGATGAGATACAAAATAAAAATCACTTGGACTGAATTGGATATGAATCTTGAAAGGACAATAAAGAAAGAAGCAGTACTAATGCATTTGATCAAGGAAACCTTTGTTCCTGGAGCACTTTGAAGATCTGGGCTTTCTTAGCACAAATGTTGGCAAATTGTGTAAGACTGTTCTTGAAAGAGGTGGCGAGAGTTCAACAAACTTTTCCTTTACTGTGACTTATTCCTCGCCCTGAGTTGGTAATGATAGTTCTGCTCACCTTTGATAACGCTACTGAAACATCAGTTCTTGAAATTTTCTCTCACTTCCCCATTGAGAAGGCCACTTTCTCTTTTCACTACCAATTTCAATGGAGCTCAGTGTCTATAGTGAGCCCTTGTCAGTTGCCTTCCTAGGATGTGAATACCATCGCTATGTCCTGGTACCACACTTGTGCCCTGCATTAGCACTCGCTCGCTCACTCACTCACACCTTTCTCTAGCCAACAATCCTCTTGTCTCCTCTGGTAATGTGCCTCTTTCCCCAGTGTCAGCCTAGCAATTTGGGGGAATTTACCCAAATCCAAGCTCTAAGCATTGATCAGCATGTCCCAGCCCTTTAACCACAATTGCTTGTTTGGTGATAGGCACAAAAGCCAATTAAATCTTAGGCTTTGTTTGATGCCTACCATATGAGATACTTTATTTTACAAATGATCTCACAGAAGGGTGATGTGAGGCTCTCGGGTTCTCCAGCTATTTTTTTCTTAACGCTAAAGGGCTTTCGGGTGGGTGGAACCTAAAGAGTTCTGGAAGTAAGAATGATAGCATTGAAGAGAGAGAATCCTACTCCTTGGTGTCACTGGATCGATTCTAGTGGAAGTCAACTCTGCATTCTATTTGCTACTTGTAAGAGTCAACATTCTCCTTTTTGACTCCTTGTCCTTTTTGAGTTTCTATTTTAATGATTATTAAAGTAAAATCTCCTGACTGAAAGAATTTCTATGACTAGGTAACACATACTTATTTTGTGTGTATTTATGTCTCCTCTTGCCCTTCTTCATGAGCTCTTTGAGAGCAAGAAACCTAGTGTCTGTCTGCTTATCCTTATATGTTCACAAAGCAGAACGCCTGGCCCATAATTAGTATTCAGAAATATTTTGTTGAATTTAAGTTAATCTGTATCACAGCTTTCTGTTAGTTTTAATTCTGGGTATATTCTCTTTAAAGGAAAGAGTATAGAATCTGAAACTACACCTTTAACGTAGATAATATCTAGTCACCTGGACTATTTGCTGTTTCTGAAGTATAGAAGCTTTTTATGTGCTTCTAATTATCCCCCAAATAATTAATATATAAGGCACATAAAGTGCACTTTGCCCCACTCCCTCCTTCTTTGCCATGGGTATTTGATGTGATTGTGTGTGGAAAAGATTTTAAATAAACTCTCAAGTTATGGATGGAAGAGATTTTCAGTTTCACCTCCATTAGTATTATCAATATTTAGTAATTGGATTTCATAGACTAGTATCATCAATAAGGTATAATGTTGAGAAGACTTCAGTTTGGGTCATTTACAATGACCACACTGAAAATACAGCTGACTCCCTGTTCAGGAAAATTATTTTGTCTTTCAAATTGGTAGAGAATATTCAGAGATTTTATGGACTGCAGAATAAGAGGACCCACTCCTAACAAGTGGGCTACCTGCTCTTCCTCCCTCTCTTCCTTCCTTCTTCATTTTTTTCTATTGTAAATACGTATCTATGTTTATTATAAAACCCATGCCCAATTTTCAGGTTTTACTCTTACTTTATGTCAGATAGCTCTTTCTAATTGATGATTTCCCACCTGTTACTTACTTTAAAAGAATAATTCCTACCCAAGAGAAGGTTTGTGCAAAACTACACACGGAAATTCTTAGGATGATTGTTCTAGTGCAAGGGGATGGGTGCAAAATGGAAAAGTATTGTATGTTCTAGACACTGAGATAAGGGTTTCCATTAAGAGCTATTTCATCAAATTATCAAACAGATTTGAGGAGTAAACTGAATTGCCTTTGATTATTTATTGAACATTTTATCTGCTCTAACTCATTTCATTCTCATGACAACTTTTGAAGCAGTTTCTTTTATTATCTCCATTTTACAAAGGAAGAAACCAAGGGTGTGGAAAGCTATATATCTTGTCCAAGGCCACAGCTAGTAAATGGAAGATGTGAAATTCAAAGCTAAGTAGCTGGACAAAGGATGATGCATCATTTCACCTTACTGATTTGTGGCAGAGGCAGCATTCAATCCCAGATTGGTCTGAGTTGAAGTCCAAATCCTCTATCAAACCCTCAGAAATTCTGAGTTCTCTTTCTGGCTTTGCCATGAATAGGATGACCGCAAACAAGCTGGTTAACACTGAAGGATCTCAAGAAACTCCCCATCCACAAAGATTTTGTCTTTGTTGTTGTTGTTGTTTTGGAATCTATGCCCATCAGTACAATCTACTGAAAAAAAAAAAGTTTAGGATTGGGCATTTAGTCACAGAAATACCATTTGCAAAACTTAGTTAACCATAGGCACATTTACCTTGGAAATAGAATTTGGGATTGTTGCCAGTAGCATGGAGTTAGAGACAAAGTTATCTTATCATTCCTTTCATATTTTGAGGAAATGTAGTTGGTTGCTTCAGTACACCTTTGCAGTCATTTCTGTAGCAAGACTTTTTCATTCTTTCATTCATGGGTTCATTCATACATTCTCGAACCTACACTACTACGCGCTGTAGGGTTTTATGTCTGGGGGTACAACAGGTGCAGCATGTAGGGCATATCTGCAATTGAAAGGTCTGGAGATTTAATTCTATCCTTCAAAGGTGATGAAATATTAGTGAACTAATTTTTGTACCTCAGCTTACTGCAGGTGTATTTAAAACGTGGTGTGACTGGACTGAAGAATACATATTTTTTTAGGCTCTGGTTGATGCATGAGGTACAGTAATATAAGAAATTCCATCCAATTCATCCAGAATATGGTCACAACTGATGAAGATATTCTTTCTCTGTATACCACTTAAGAAATTTTGTTGAAGTCCTTTTTTCTCTACCTTTTCCATTTTGTTATCTATGAGCATAACATGTTTTCCAGTATCATCACTATTTATTTTAATTCTGGTCTGTATCATGAGCTGACTTTAATTTCAAGCATGGGCATTTCTCAGTCCCAACTGATGAGGTTTTGGAGTATAGGTGAGACAGACATCTTTGGTGCAAAATGGTGGTTTATTAAAGCACGGGGTCAGGACCCATGGGCAGAAAGAGCTGCTGCCCCAGGTTGTGAGGAGTGGCTGATTATATACTATAGGGTTGCCAGAGGTAAGGAAAAAGGGAGGTTGAGAAAATACTTTCCTATGTTAAAGAAGACTCACCTGATACTGGAGGCCTTGCAGTTGTCAAGTTAAGGTTGTTTTTCCCTCTGGCAAGGCATTAACATCAAGATGGTTGGGAACTTCCTGGAGGAACATCACATATCCCACCCAGGAGTGGGGGTGGGGAGAGGTTGCAGGGCAGAGGCTTATGCTTTGACTTCAGCCAGCCTTCTGTTCCCTCATCACAACCTCATCCTATTATCCCTCTTCCTTCAGATGTTAGCTTTTATAGTAGAGTAACCAGATACAGCTAACATGTAGCACAGTGTCTGATGGATAGTATTTGCTCAAATGATAAAAGACGGAGTGAAATTGAATTGGAGTAGCTGTCGTGGTTCCCACTGAGTCTACAGACCACTTCCAGTTGGAAAGTAGGCTTGAGATTTTTTTAAGGAAAAGTAAACCACCCAGATACTCTGATTGTTGAAATGATGACTGCAGCTGGCTTATTGCTCTGCTTTTCCTTTCTTTCCTTTTTTTTTTTTTTTTTTTTAAGCTTTCCTCCTGAGAAAGTGCAATGTTGCTGAAAGGAGCTTGATTGTCAGCCAGAGACAGTGAAAGCCTTTTGTCTAACTCCAATCCTCAACATTCCTTTCAGGCTTAATGTAAACTTCACACCAAGGCTGTGTGTCAACTTTCAGGAGGTACAAACAATTCGTAAGGTCAAAGTTCAGTCAGGATACATGCAGGTGGCTTGTCTTGTTCTGTAGTGCCAACAACAGGGACCTCTCCTCGTGAAGGCCTTGTGGAGTGGACAGTAGTCTATGACAGCAATGTTCTTCCTAAATTCTGACTCCCAAGTACAGCTTCGTGAGTCACCATTTTTTTCTTCTTTTGTGATGGTTCTGCTTTGTCTCTAATGAATCTGCTCCAACTCAAAGAATGGAGAGACACTTCTTTTCTGGCTTGGGTGGATTGACTGCATAATGTAATCATTAAATGTCTTGAAACGGGGTCTGGAGTTGAAGGTGTTAGAAAATTCACAGGAGGCCATTCTTTGTGTGATTTTGAAATTATTTTCAATTACAGATTAGAGCACGGCAGTGTCTGTAATATCATTTAATGAGGCATAATGCTTCCTTTTGTCATTTTTCCCCTCTGATTGAGATGGGCACCCTTGAGCGGCCTGACAGATTCCTGAGTGCTGACAATCACCGCTCCAGCAGAGGAGCCAGAGTACAATGATGCTGCAAATGAGTGCCCATGAAAGTGATAGATCTTTAAAGTAAATTGTGTAAGGCTTCCAAATTGGATGTAATTGGTATGTATTCATCAAATTTTTAATTTGGCCTCAATAGTAACAGGAAGTGAGTACTAAAACACCAAGTAAGAGAACACTTATAAAATAGAAGTCAGTGATTGTGTATATGTATATGGAGTGGGGAAGGTCACAAAAACTATGTTCAATGACTGGTCTTCCCAGATCTAGAGACAATTAATATGAAGAGTATAAGACATTTATATTTTGCACACCTGTGTGTGTGTTTTAATCTATGTGCCTATGTGTCTGTTTATCTAAGCCGTTTTCATCTTCCTACCTATAAGTTTCCAAAAAACATACTAATAAAGTCCAATCACTCTTAGGAAGAGATATTGTAATAGGATGTACAAACAAAAAACATAGGAGTAAATTTATCTCTCATTTCTTATTCTTTGAAGCCAAATAAAGGTAAATATATTAAATACAGCAATGGTTTGCTTAGGTTGACATTCCATGGGATTTTTTAGTTTTTTTAAGTAATTTGGAATTCTGTATCTCTTAACCTTTAGTATGTTGTTGAAATAGATGTGAACAAAAGAAAACAAATTTAAGCCAGAGAAGCTATTTCATTTTTACTCAGTTTACCCATTGAACCTGAGCATGATGGGTGAACCAAAGGCTTGGAGAGGAAGAGGGCAGAGAAGAAAGATGGCGGAGGAAATCGGGAAACTTTACGGATGATGGAAGGAGAAGAAAAAATGATGAATGGTTGCAGTAGCAAGAATACATGTTATATGGCAGAATGTAGTAGGATACAACATTAGAAGACAGGTTTTAGACACATGAACAGCCTTGATGGTCATTGAAAAAGTCTGATATTATTTAGTGAGGATATTAGATTATAAAAAATATTTATATGAGTAACAGAAAATCCAGAATTATAATGTCCAAAATATTATGGAGATCTTTTTCTTCTGCACATAGATAGTGCATGGCTAGTAATGAGGAGTCTGTCATCATTAAGGACCCAACTTCATCATCCTCAACATAGGGCTTAGAACTTTTTATCTTCTCTGTTTTTTTTTTTAAAGATTTTATTTATTTATTCGACAGAGATAGAGACAGCCAGCGAGAGAGGGAACACAAGCAGGGGGAGTGGGAGAGGAAGAAGCAGTCTCCCAGCGGAGGATCCTGATGTGGGGCTCAATCCCATAACGCCGAGATCACGCCCTGAGCCTGAGCCGAAGGCAGACGCTTAACCGCTGTGCCACCCAGGCGCCCCTATGTTCTCTGTTGTTTACATGTTATTTCCTAGAAATTGTACAACCAATTTGCTTACATTCTTTTAGCCAAAACATGAATGTGCAAAAAGGGAAGAGAAAGGTATTTTTTGTTTTTCTTAGCCACATGGATAGATAAAAATTATGAGTTATATTGCTGTAGAAGGAAAGGAGAATAGATACTATAAGGAAAAATAATGATTTCTGCAATAAGATGCAGTATAAAATTTTCTGTTTTATACCACACAATATTAAATCTTTACATATAAATGATGGATTTCATCAAAGAGAGAGATGCATCAGGAAGGGAGACCAGTTAAGATTCTCTAGGAATAGGCCTTTGGTTAATAATTAGTACTGAAGCTAGGACAATGGAGATAAAAGATTCTGTGGATTGAAGTTTCACTGAAGAGATAGGGATAACAACATTTGGTGATTCTCTGATTGCATAATATAAAAAAAAATGAATTTTTAACTCTCTTTTTTGTTTGCCAGGCCGGATATGGTGATATACCCAAGAGAATGGCCATAAGAGAGGAAGTTTGATTTAGATCAGTTCAACTGAGAAATGCCTCAGGGACATTCATGTTTGCTCAGGGTTCACATACCTGGGGTGCAAAGATAAAGGATGTGAATGTCCTGCCCTGAAGGAGATCCTATATCTAGTAGCAGGCATCACTAAGCTGATTGTATGAGGTGTTTTTTTTAATAGAGTTAGTACCCTTTCATCTCTTAATTACATATTTATGCAAGGGGTATACTTTCTTATTAAGGATATTTTCCCACAGTTCTCTAATTGTCTTTTATAATCTTTCTAATTGTTTTCTGCTTCATCTCCATCAACATGTAATTTATTTTATTGTGCTTTCTCCATTCTTTTTCAATATTTTTCTGTAGTATTATCAAATTCATTTTGTACTTTGAAAACAGTACACTGCTATCCTCTAGCATCCATAACATCTTTTGAGATTTTTCAAATTAATCATTTTTTTTTACAAGGCTACAAGGCCTTTCCTCCTCCCTCTATGTCCCACACATACTCTCTTTTAAAGCTTTGAATATAATCTTTATAATACTAACATTTCTCCAGCATAGCTGTGAGTACAGATCTGCTTTTATTGATACTATTGGACACTGGAGAGAATATTTCAGTCTTGAAGACAGGGGATTTTCTTCTATTATTATTTTTTCTTTCCCTTTGTCATTTCTATTGTGAGATGCCATCAAATGTTCTTTGCAGCCCTTAGATCTATATTTCTTCTGAATTAATTTCTCCCATATTTTCTATCACTTTTTTCTTTAGCTCTATAATCTCGAAGTTTTCTGATTTTTATCTTTCAGATCTCCAGTTAAGCAATCAGGTTCAGGTTCCATTAAAAGTTTTTTGATAATCATAATTTAGAGTCACAGGATCTCTTACATTTTAAAATGGTATCATTGCTTTTAATAAGTTGCTGAATATACGTATAGATAATATTCATTTATTCTGGGTTAATACCATTTGTTCATCTGCAGAGGTTTTTTAGTGATAATATTTTTTTCTCAAATTTCTGTTAATCCTTAGCTGGTGATTTATATGTCTTTAAAGGGAAGAGCGAGGCTCATTGATATAGGTGGTGGACATCGGTTTCTTCTACAGTTGGATAGGCATTTTTCCCTAGGTAGCCTCTCAAATGAGAGGAGGTCATATAGAATAAAGGTGAAAGATGTAGGTCTCAAGAGTATCTAGTTAGGTAGTAAGAGCATGGACTTATCAGAGATAGGTAATTCCGCACATCTTAGTTAGAGCATTTACCATGCATCAATCTCAATGCCACCTCTACATACTAATATGGCCATTAATATTCATCTCCATGCAGTTTAAAATTTGCAGATAAAATGAGTTGGCCAGCACAGAGAAAAAATATGGCCAGAATACAGTTCTGCACTATTTATTTCAATTATAGGTCTGAGGTAAAAGTACCAATGTCACCAATACAAAGGGTTGCAAAGGGACATTTAAAGGAGAGCCTCATACAAGGTTTTGATGAATTCTGGAGGCAACAGTGTCTGCAAAAAGAGAATATGCTTGGGGAAAGGTGATAGAACAGACCTTTTTCTCTCTGTCATGGGAATGTAAAATGAAATTAGGACTCAGGGAAAAGAGAATAGGAATAGATGAACAATTCAGGCATGGAATACTAACTACATGGGAAATGGGAAGCCATTCTCTCCCCATTTTACCTTCTCTTCCTCTCTTAGGGAATCTCAAACCTATCACTGAAATAAATAGGGTGGAAGTACACTTTGGGAGTATTACATAAGTCTGGCCATGTTGCCAGCTTCCTGCCTCCAAGCAAAACTCTGGTTAAATAATTCTGGACAGATGGATGCCTATCCTTGGAGAGCAGGGACGCAGTTAGGATGGACACAGAAGCAGCGTGTCAGCTTGCTTCCATCTGAAACTAGTGAATACCTCATTTTGTACAAAGGCAGTAACCATGCTGTTCAAATGACACTCTGCATGATTCCACTGTGGGAGGTGGGCTTCAGGAGCATTATATTTCCCATATGGTCCAGGTAAATTGTATTTTAGGCCATGAATTTGTCACCTGGTATCATCCTGAAGGTAACTTACTGTTCTACAAGTGTGGACAACTGGTTAAACCCAGGCATGCTCCATTTTTGTTGCTGTGATACACATGATGGGTGACCTTTCCATGCCCAATACACTCAAAGCTTTATGCTGTTTCTGACACTCTGTTCCCATTTAAAAGAACAATGAAGTTTGGAACCACTTGATGATTCATATCAAAATCAAATATCAGCTTTACTACTGATAAAGATATATTGGAGAATAAACACATGGATTTTGTAAAAAATTCCCTATATTTTGTTCCAATCCTCAAGCTTAGTCCTTGGACCAGCTTATACAAGAAGGAGTCTACTAATTAGATATGTATCTGGAAAGGTAAAAATTAAATATTTGCTTCATAATAGTTAGCTCCAATAGCAGGATTAGAAAGGGATGAATATTCAGGTATTTATACAGAAGACAAACAAGCCTTGATCTAAGTGTGTTTACCACATTGAAACAAGATTAAAAAAAAATGCATACAATGTCTGGGCAGGCAAGTCCATCAGGTAAAACCAAGAAATGTTGAATTGCACAAGTTCTTTTTCCCATTGTTACCTTTCAGATAGATTACTTTGTTCGATAGGGTAAAGCAGGTAAGTTAAAGAGATGGGCAGAAATCTCTTCCCAACACTTCCAAGGTAATGGATGTTAATACTGTAGATGAAAAAGTAGAAGTGCTAAAAGAAATTTTAAAAATATTTAAAATATTTAAAAATGTTTCCTATACTTGCTACCTGTAACTCAATCTGTATCTCTCTGACATTAGAAAAGATACGAGAGCACAAGTCAGTAAGCATGACAATATTATAGGGATATCACTAAGTATTATCTAGAATAGTATTTTAACTATGATGAGTTACACATGAGCATTACAACTACCTAATAGGTGTTGGTGACAAACCCTCACTTGTCTAAGCAAAAAGAATGCTACCTTGTGATTATTCATAATCATATTGTAAAACATTAGGAAGAAATTTTCCATAGAAAACAGTTAAGTCAGAAGAGACTAAAATGTTAAAGATAGAAGAGCCAATAAGTCTCAAAGGTCCTCCTTTTTAGCACTGTTCATTGAAGAATAACCATGCTACTAGAGCTTTTGGCTGTTTATAGCTATAATATTTTAAACATTTTAAAAGATATAATTCACATGTCATAAAATTTATTCATTTAAAGTACAAAATTCAGTGGTTTTAGTACATTCACAGAATTATACAAACACCACCTATATCTAAATTTTGAACATTTTCATCACCCCCAAAAGAATTGTTGTACCAGTTATTGCTTATTCCCCACCAAACACCCAGTCATAGGTAAATAATCTACTTTCTCCCTTGATAGATTCCCTTATACTGGGCATTTCATATAATATACAAGTATAAACCATTTTATGTGTTTCTGGGTATGGCTTGCTATATTTTGTTGAGATCTTTATTCTTCTTTTATCATAAAGGATATTGATCATAATTTTCTTTCCTTTGAGTATCTCTCCTGGCTTTGGTATTAGGGTAATGTTGGAACCGTAAAGTGGGATGAAAATGTTCCCTCCTCTTGTATTTTTTTGGAAGAGTTTCGTATTAATTGAGTTGGTATTAATTTTTCTTTCAATGTGTGGTATAATTCACCAGATATATGGGCCTGGGTTTTTCTTCATGGGGATATTTTAAATTATTAATTCAATCACTTTAGTTGTTACGGGCGATTCAGATTTTCTGTTTAATTTTGAACCAGTGTAGTAGTTTGTGTCTTTTAAGAATCTGTCCATTTTATCTAACTAATCTATTTTTTGGCTTATATTTATTTATGGTGTTCCCTTAAAATCCTTATTTCTATAAGATTGCTAACGATGTCCCTCTTTCATTTCTGATCTTAGTAATATGAGTTTTTTCTCTTTTTTTTCTTGGTCATCTGAATTCATTTTTTGTCAATTTTGATATCTTTTTCAAAGAATCAGTTTTTGATCCATTTATTATTTCTATTATTCTTCCAGCATCTATTTTATTTATTTCTGCATCAGTTTCATTGCTTTCTTTCTTCTTTTTACTTTGAGGCCAGTTTAATCTTCTTTTTCTAGTTTACTTAAGTATTAAGCTACTGATTTGATATAAATCATATATATATACAGGCATTTACATCTAACTTCTCTCTGAGCACTGTTTTACCTGCATCCCTTTAATCTGGTGTGTTGTGTTTTCATTTCCACTTATCTCAAGGTATTTGCTAATTTTATTGTGATTTCTTTTCTTTGACTCATTGATTCTTTGAAGTGAATTCGTATTTGTGAATTTCTCAAATTTTCTTCTGTTGTTGATCTCTATTTTAATTCCATTGTAGTTGAAGAACATACTTTCTATGATTTCAACATTTAGATATATTGAACAATGCTTTACAGCCTTGTAACTATAATATTTTGAGTTATATAATGTACAATATAATGGTTGGCTGTAGCTAAATGACTCTACTAAGTTTCTACCATACTAGGGAAATATCACTATACTCTTATTTGAATATTCATCAGAAACCTATTTTGTCTCCGTTTGGAAGAATAAGTTTGGGTAAATCACGGAAAATCACTGGACCGTTTTTCTTTAGTATTTCTAGCTGATATTTGTATCTGTATCGATAATAATATTTTCAATAATAAGTATTTATATTTATGTAGCTATTATACTATTGTATATGTGTGTATTATATTACATATACTTCTTTATCTTCCTCTGGAAGAGACAGAGATATATATTTATTTATTTAATCCTAATGGACAACCAAAGTATTAAGCACACAGACACAGAAACTATGACCTGGAAGTTCATTTGCATCAATAACTTGTCTCTTATCACTACCCAGCACGAAGATCGTATATATAAATGAAGCAAGCATAAATACAAATAAGGAGAGTTAGGGGAGGGAAGGACATGTTTTATGAATGGGTCTTCTTTATGACCTTTGTCCTACATCTGCACACTTAGAACAATGAAAGATTGCTGTGACAACACATTATTGGTGCTGTTTTATTCCTGATGATGAATATAATTAGTGAAGCATATAAAAAATAATGCCCAATCTAAAAAGAGTACACTCTTAAGGATAATTAGCTAGTTCATTGAAGACCTAAAGTAAATGCCAAAGTAGAGATTAAACTTGAATTTCATCACCTCAGCTCTCACAGGATGACTTCTGAGAATTTACTCCTTAGATGAAAATATATTTCTAAATAAATATACCTGTATCTATATCTATATATCTCCAGATAATTAGTTTTCATTGAACTTCATTGTTGTTTTGCTTTCTCTTCTCAAGAGTACTTAGTATATCTATTTTGCTCAAATGTGTAATTTCAAAAGAGTGCTGCTCCCTTTTCACTAGTGATACCATCATAAGAATGCTAAAAGCATCATAGTTATACTAGCGAAAAGTATTACTCCCTGTTCAGGTCTAGAGCGGAACATGTTTTCATGGAAGCAGAGACACAATTGTAAGTCATAAGCAACTGGCTAGGAAGTTCATTGTCAAAACTTAATTTTGCTATTAACTACACAAATGACCCTGGGCAATTTCTTTGACTTTTGAGTTGTCGGTTTTACCATTTAAAGTAAAGGCTTGGATTAAGTAATCACTAAAAACCTATGTTAAGTATTTTTTGACTCATGACAGTAAATGGGAGTTGAAAAGAAGGGGTTCCGCTGTTTATTTCTGCTCTAAAAGGCAGACTGACTTTTAAAATCCAAAAGGCCCAGAATTGTTTATTTGGTTGGTTTTTGTTGTTTGTTAGGGTTTTTTTAAGTTACGTGAGTAGCAAATACAAACAAACAAACATAAAGAGCCACTCCAGTATTTGGAATAATTAGAGCTGAATGCTTAGGACATGAAGAAAAATATAGACCAAAAGCTGATGGAGCTTTAAGTGAAATGTCTCTTGCCTCTTGTGGATTTTCTAGGAGCATTTCAATCAGTTAAATAAGGCCTCGTGGTATTGAGATGGTAGTAACTTTGCAAAAGTGTCTAGAATGCATTTGCCATCAGTGTGATCTTTGGCAGGCAAGCTCATACAGCAGAACCACCAAGGGAGATCCCCATTCTCCACATGTGATAGGTTTGAATCCATGCAGAAGTCTTCACTTGTAGACAGAGAGCTTTGCTCAGATGGGAAAATACCCAAAGTTCCAGCTCTTCCTGCTTACTTTCCAAACAACACAATTTTCCTAAGTCTTATCTTTAGAATCTAAGAGTCATTTCTCAAGCCATATGTAACATTCTGTTTATGCCTCAGTAAAAATACAGACAAATAATAAGACCCTTGATTTGTTGAGAGAGCCATACCATATAAAGTTAAGTTGATATTAGCAATGGTCCTCTGAAGTAGAGTGGAATAATCCAGAAAAATAAATCCATCCAAAACCAAAACACATACAAACAAAGAAAAGCTAGGCAGATGAGAGATAGCATGAATTCATTCTTTTCTTTCTTTTATGGTTTTATTATCACCATCTATGTAACTGACACTGGGTAGAATTCCTTTAATTCAGTTAAATTCAGCACATTTATTAATCACAAGATACCTGTTGAGGAATGGTTAGGCAAGGCGTCCTGATTCTTATAACTCTAAAATCATTATAACATTAATAATTGAAAATGTGAAGGCAGGATTGAGGAGAATGAATTCTTTTTTTTTTTTAAAGATTTTATTTATTTATTCGACAGAGATAGAGACAGCCAGCGAGAGAGGGAACACAAGCAGGGGGAGTGGGAGAGGAAGAAGCAGGCTCATGGCGGAGGAGCCTGATGTGGGGCTCGATCCCGTAACGCCAGGATCACACCCTGAGCTGAAGGCAGACGCTTAACTGCTGTGCCACCCAGGCGCCCCAGGAGAATGAATTCTGGCATTAGCCTGCCTGGGTTCATCCCGGGCTCTGTCATTTACTACTTGTGTACTTTGAGAAATTCTTGTAGCTCTTGATCTTCAGTGTTCCCATCCGAAAAAAAAAATAGGATAATGATACTATCTACCTCATGTTGATGGGAAGACTAGATTAATTGATGCAAAGTGTTTCAATAAGGCCTGGGATAGTCAATGAATATTAGCTATTATTATTCATCCCTTTATCCCCTGTAAGGCCTCCCTAAATGATTCTCCCACAGTAAGGCTTACAGCAGAATTTGTTGTATTGAATGGAATTCAACTGAAAATCTCTGTTAGGAGACTAACCCTTTTATAATATAAATTTTATAACATAAAAATTCAGATGTTTGTATATTACTTGTTTTTTAATTGAGCAATACCGATGTGCCATTTAATGGTGAAGGGTGGTTAATGATGCATAGAATGTACTTATTCTTAAAACGAGGCTGGCACTGAAAAGATGGCTGGCGGAACAGTGGTGCTAGACAAAAATTTTCATTTTTCTGCTATTTGCTGTTGCCTTAGCAATGTACATCTCATAGGTGTTCATTAGGGGTAAAATGGTAACCTTTCAGTTTAATTAATATTTAGTGAGCTGTGTAAAAGCTTGTCTGCCTCCTCATACTGAGAATGGCCAACTGGCCATGGGGGAGATGAGTGTTTGGAGACTGGGAAGGTGCTGATGCCCAGTTTTGAGAACATTTCCCCAGGTGATATATGAATAAATAGAATGAGTTACATCTGTGACATCATTTTGCCAGAAAAAACAAAGATGTTGTAGGAATATGCCTACCCAAAAGTCCAAAATGCTTACCAGGAATGGTAATTTGCTTGAGTTCTTTATTCCTAATAGTCACTAACCACAGCTCTGCCACAGGGAATTTTGGGGATAGATTCGGGAAAATTTCTTGTTTGTTGTCACAGTTGTGTGATCTTTCCCAGCTTCTGGGAAAAGTCCTATGGTGGCACATTGCAAAGGTATAATATCCTGGTACAGCAGACCATTGCTATTCTTCCCTTTATCTATAGAAGTACCCAAAGTACAGACTACAACCAGATGCCTGATTGCTCATCAGACTTAACCAGCCCTTCTTGTGAGTCTCAGGCTGCCAATTACAAAAATACTTGTGAAGAAATTAAATATGTAACAATTCATTTCAAATGCAACAACTTTGAACATATATAGCAATTTTATATTGAAGTTTATGACTGGAGTCATTCTTGCTTTCTGCACTCATATCCATTCTTTGGGCAGATTACTTCTTTTTAGATCTCAAAATTTTGCAGCTATAAAGTGGGTTTTCAGACATAGAGTATAGGCTCTTTGAGTTGGAATATATACTAATGGTCACTGACCCTCCCTCCTCCTTCCTAAATTGAGACGTAAGATCTGAGAAATGAGCAAGGCTTAGCAAAGTCAAATAGTTATCAGCAGAACTGAAATTGAAATACAAGTTTTTTCAACAGAAATTCAGTATCATACTGTTGCTCAAAGCTTATTTGATCTCCATAGTCACCTTTAGGTCTAAATTTTGCAGAATATCCTTCAACTCTGTCTCCCAGGAGCACTGTATTTTATCCCTTGAGACTGAGCTTAAAGGTCAAATTCTTACTGAAACTTTCCCCAGTTGCTTTAAGCATTGATAGTGGATTCCATCTCTTTGCTTCTATAGTATTTGATTCTTATCTCTATCATAGCATTTATCTTACCACATTTCAGTTATTTATATATTGGTCTATCTCCCCAGCTGCACCTGGAGTGTTTTTGCTGTCTGAATCTCTAGGGTCTTTTTTAGTACCTGACTTGGTAGTTGGTACTTATGAATGTTTTCTGAATGAGTGAATAAATCATGTCCTCACCTGGATCCTACACTTGATATTTACTCAGCTTTTCTTGCCATTGCCATAAAACTTCCCTAAGAACTCGAGACAAGAGTCAAATTAATACACTTAGTAACTTCATTATGAGGTGCTTTGTACTCTTGTAATGACTCTTTTATTGAAGGGGTAGTAGATAATTCATCTCATTATGAAACACAATAGGGCACTGTTTTCTTGTGGGTTTGTTTTTTTTTTTTTTTTCAGAAGATGGATCCACCATTATTTTTACACACACTTTCAATTTCTGGAAAATTTCTTACATTCATTGTCTCATTTGATCTTCACAACAAGCCTATAATATAGGAAGGTGCAGATATTATTATAACCTTCTCAGAAATGAGTTCAATAAGACTCAGATAATTGAAAGGATACAATTTGAATTGAGGTTTTCTGACTCCAAATTTAGTTCTTGTTCAATTCTAAATGGTGCCCTCTGAAACATTTGAACTCTTCAGAAAGATAAATCCTCAAATGAATCAGTTTTCTAGATCAGTAAAGGTTCTTTGGGTTGTAAATGGTAGAAACCCACCTCAACTCGCCATAAGCAAAAGAGAGAATTTATTGTGTCACAAAAATAAATAGTCTGGAGATGTAACTTCAGGCACCCTTAGTTCTAGCAACTCAAACTAGGTTACCAGAAATAATTATTTTGCTTTCTTCATCTTTTGGACCAATTTGTCTCTGAGCTGGCTTTACACTAAAGCTGTCTCTCCCCCCAAGAATGTGCAAATTGACTGTGAATAGCTACGAAGTTACCCCAACTTTACAACCCAAAAAATGGCATTTGAGCAAATATCGAAGATCTGACATTCAGTGGCCCAACTTGGGTCATCCATTCACCACTGACACAACCACTGAAGTTATGAGAATGGGATCCTGGGACAGATGACAACAGGATGAGGGACTGATTCCTGGAGACCACAGGAACATCAAACTCAACAGAATGACCTAGGGGAAAAGCAAAGAAAGACTGCTCCCCCGGTGGAAATAGAAGTTGCTATTTCCAGGAGGAGGAGGGATGCATCCTGGGTTAATGAAAACAACAGTTCCTATTATAGTTTCTTTGAAACTTCCAGACATTATTAAATGAAACCAGCTGACTTTTTTTTTTTTTATATATCACCTGTTGGTAGGTAGGCCATTCCAATAAATGTCAGGAAATAGTGAGTTTTGTGACTTGAATATAAAGTCAAAAAATCACCTTGTTCAAACAGGAAATCTGAGCAAACCTATCTTATCTATTTACCGCACTAATCTAAACAAAAAACAATAAAAAAAAAAAAAAAACCTCTGCTGGCTAAGAGATTGCAGCTGTGTACAAGAGGAACAGATTCCCTTTAGCCTGGTGCACCATCAGCAGAACTATTGGCTGAGTTGTACAGCATCTATTATTTTTAGCTATGCAGAAGGTGGAGAGAACACAGCTGGATTTTCAGATCACAGCAAGAGCTATAATATAATCACCATTTATTAATATCTTTATTACTCTGTATGAATAAATAATACCCCTCAATAGAAAAATCCTTCTATCACTTGAAAAGCAAAGCAGGTGGATTAGGACATCATCAATAGAGAATGAATATGGAAATCCTCCATGTCTTTCAAGTTACTTTTCAAGAGCACAATAGAATTTTCAAGGTATGAGGCCATATGAGAAATTCACCCAAGGTAGAATATTATCCTGGCCTTTTGTTAATCATTACCAGGATTGCAGCTGAAGATGGTGCATCCATATACATATTCCACTTTAATTGTATTTTGATAAGTACCTTCTAAATATGATGGGATCTTTGTTTAACCAGATCTTTATAGTAAAACCATTTGTAACTTAGAAGAAAAAACATGTATAAAAGAAAAAGAAGACTAAAGTGAAAATTTTGTGATTTGGAGTCACATAGATCTGGGGTCATTGATTCATTCATTAAAAAGAAAAAACAAAAACAAAAACAACTGTTCAGCACCTGTTCTATGCCAGGCAATGCTCTAGGTACTGGGAATACAGTAGAGAACATACGAACAACATCCCAGCCCTCATGCAACTCACAGTCAAATACAGGGTTTGGAAAACTTTTCCTGTAAAGAGCCATATAGTAAGTAAGTTTACTTTGCAGGCCAGATAGTCTCTATTGCAACAATTCTGTTTTGTCATTGTCGTGCTCAAGCAGCCATCAGTTATACATAAATAGGTATGCTTGTATTCAAATAAAACTTTTTTTTTTTTTCTTAAATAACAGGCAGCCGGCCACATTGGGCCCATGGCCATAGTTTGCCAATCCCTGATCTAGCAGGCTGCTGGTTAAGGCTCTACCACATAACTAGCTGTTATTGATAGTCTATTAATTTTTCTTATTGCATTTTTATTGTTATAATAGTAGCTACTTTAGAGACAGATTGAAAGAATAAATGGACTAATGTATGCAGCAGGCCCTAGGACTCCTGGTGGGAACTTAATAAATATCATTTAATTCTGTACCTAATTCCCTTGCTTTATAAATTCAGAAACTAGTAAACTAGGGAGTCCCATAACAAATGCATTCTGTGCTTCCTTGCTGTTTATTGTTTCAAGTTTTCTAGTTCTTTGAGATCTAGGAATAAAAGGGTAGCAGCCTATAATAGAACCCTGTAGGTTTGAAGAACTCAGATCATTTTGATCCCAAACATGATTTCTAAAGTATATGAATAAAAATTATAAACAGTTATTACTTTGATTATTAATATGGCCTTAGCAGAAGTAAAATAAGAAAACATCAGATCCTTTTTTTATTTGATAAATTAGGAGTCGTTAAAAACAATGATTTAAGAATATCGCCTGGTTGGGCAAGGAATCCATACATGAATGATGGGTTTGGCTCCATCTCTGTGTGAAGCATGATGGAGCTCACAAGACACATAAAAGATAGACAAAATGTTTTCCTGACCAGATCGGAAGGCTCTGGTCAGATCAATAAGACATGTGGTAGCTTATTCACTACGTTTACTGGATGGCTACTACTAGCCAGGTTTTGTCTTTGACATGAAGGACAGAGCAGTGAACACAACGGCAAACACTCCCTCCTCCTGCCGCCCAAATTCTACTGCAGGAATACCCACAACAAACAGAATATGCAAGTGAGGTATAGACTCTGAGCTTGGAGAAGAATAAAGGAGACAGAAAGGTGAGAAGAATTTGTTTGTGGGGGTGGTGGATATAGTTTTTTGTTTTTGTTTTTAAGGATGGCTAAAGAAGGACCTACTGAGAAGGTGACCCTTGAGAAAACACTTGCTAAAGATGAAAAAGTGAGCCTTGGGGCAGCTTGGGCAAGAGCATCTGAGGCAAAGCAAACAAAAAGCGTAAAGGCCCTGGGGCGCCTGGGTGGCTCAGTAGGTTAAGCATCTGCCTTGGGCTCAGGTCATGATCCCAGGGTCCTGGGATTGAGCCCCACGTAGGGCTCTCTGCTCAGCGGGGAGCCCGCTTCTCCTCTCCCTCTGTCTGCCGCTCTGCCTACTTGTGCTCGCTCTATCAAATAAATAAATAAAATCTTTAAAAAAAAAAAAAAAAGAAGTATAAAGGCCCTGAAGTGGGACCCTGCCTAGACTCAGGAAGCAGCAGGCAGCTCATTGCAATCAGGAGGATCAGAATGAGCTAAGCGGAGAGTAGCCAGAGGAAGGGCAGATGTATAGTGAAGCTTGGTGAGTCTGGGGCCTTCAGGGCCACTGTAAGGGCTTCGCCTTCTGCTCCCAAGAAAATGGGAAGCCATTAGAGTGTCCCAAGTAGAGAAGAAACAGGCTCTGACTTAGATATTGCACCATGGTTGCCCTGAGGAAAATGGACTGAAAGGAGATGGCACAGAATGATGAAATCTAGGATTATGATGTGAGTGTGCACAACAGTCATGCAGGTTCACCTAATCATTGTCTTGGGCCACTTCATTTAGTGTGGAAAAACAAAGACCCTTGGGTAATAAGCACCCATTCAGTTCTTGATTCCATTATTAGTTGGGAGACTATGATTTTCTGTGGTTTCCAGAAATTTAAAAAAACAAAAACAAAAACTATCAAAAAAGCTGAACTCAATTTTTAAAAGGTAGTAAAAAAGACTAAGCCTGCCTCCTAGCCATAGCAGCTGTTCATCCTTGAATGGTCTGGATTGAAAAGTGGGCAGTCCTTCCTCAAGCTCTGGAACTGCCAATCCCAAATTTCCTCTGGCGTCAAAGGTCTAAGCCTTTTTTCCCTTCTTTTAGACCCCTAGCAGCCTCTCCGTCAGGCTGCCTCTCAGCGAGCACTTCCTGCCACGCGGAGCAGCCAGAACTCTACAACCTCAGCTGGGAACTCCAGCTGTAGCTAAAGCCCTCATGGAACAATTGCAGACAGCGCTGTTCTTCCTTGTGCTGGGGTCTGGCACTCCGCGGTCCCTGCTGCCACTGTCTGCAGCCCGGCTAGTGTGTTAGTTTGGCCTGACTGTGTCTCAGCCTCTTCCCATTCAAGCACTAAAGAGTAATCTCAGACATTGCATTGAGTCTGTGATAGCTCTATGGAGCCATGAAGCATTTGGGGTAGAGCTTTTCCTCCTGTGCTCACATACCAGGCTCTACAAGCAGAACAGGAGAGACGCCAGTGTGACAGATTCTGTCCGGCTAATTCTTGCTATCCCAGTGTGCCTGGATCAGAGCATTTTTTACTAGACCTTGTTTTTTCTCTAACCAGGAAGTTCATCTTTGTTCCTCAAATCATATTCCTACTTTAGACTGATGTTCCTCTTGGACAGGGTCCACATTTCATGTACCTTTATCCCTACAGTTCCTATATACACTCTTAATAAAAGTTGAATGAATGAATGAATGAGTGAGTGAATGAATGAATCTATAAAACCCTTTCAGGGACTTGTCAAAGTTTTCTATTTATACCTAATTATTATCATTGTTTAGTCTCCTGAATACATGAGAATATCAAATTTTTGTCCATGTTAGCCATACAGTCTAGACTGTAATATCCATTATTTGTGAGGGGCCAATAGACAAGGTGTGGAGGTGATTATAATCTACAGATATTCCAAGGATAAAGTGGAGAGATAACATTTTCTTTAGGTAGTAAAGTTGGGGCTAAATAATTAAAGATGAATAGAGTTTACACAGAGGAAAGCATTTTCAGATAGGAAGGAAAAAAGGAACCAATTCTATGTGTAGGGATGAGCATGGCATATTAAGGATACTGGGGGCAGTGAAGACACACATCTAATGGTAATTAATGCTGGGGAGCAGAGAGGGGTAAGGATAAAGAGCAAAGTGAAACCAAAATATGTATGGATCTTTGGACATTTTCTCCCCTCCTCTTCCTTTCCAATCTCCTCATTGAAAATCAGAGCCCGTGTCTCCTCTGCTCAAAATCTTAATTGATTCCCATTTTATTCAACGTAGAAGCCAGCATCCTCACCATGATTCCTTAACAGTGAAGGTCTGGACTTTATCCTGTAAGCTCTGGAGAACCAATGGAAACTTTGAACTGAGGAATGTCTAAGAAACCAATGCAGATAGGACAGTATGTAGAATCTTCCTGTTGCCCCTCCCCCATCTTTTTTTCCTGAACTTTGTCAAAAAATGTCAACATTGGTTCAAAACTTCAAAACTCCTGTTTGGTAAGCAGGTAAAGTGAATGTCTCAACTCCAGGCGTTGAACCAGGTGCCTGGTGCTGTCGCCGCTAAGTTGTCTGAGTGCAGAGGCTGATGTCTACCCATGAACTGCCTCTGAAAATGGCATCGAGGCAGCCACAGTGTGAGCAACATATGCCGCTAGTTGGCTGCTTGGTTACCCTGACTGGGTCCATTAATATAAACCATAAACAAAGCCTGGATGAATGGGGCTGGCCATTTTGTTGCAACATATGGTGGTGGCGTCCCAGATATTTTTATCTTACTCCTACCCAGATGTTTAGCTCTCCTGACACTCAGCTTTATCTGGCAGGCAAGGTGGTAGAAAATGCCCTGGTGATTTGAGGGAAAGTATGTGTTTGGTTTTTTCTTTTCTTTTTTTTTTTTTTTTTCTGGTTTGGTTTTGTCAGCACCTTGCAAAAATAGGGTAGTGATCAGTTAATAAGGCTCCTAAGGTATTTAAAAAAATTTTAAACATATTTTTTAAACAAACTGATAGATCTCTATTAATTTATCATTCTCCCTTTCTTTTTACATTCCCTTCTCTAAAACCTTAAAACTCAAGCAAAGTAAAACTTAGGTATTAAAAGAAAACCTTTTCCTGAAAAGGTGCAGTTAAACCAAATCTAATACTTTAGCCAAAATTGTTCAGGTTTGCTTGTCTTTCTCTTTCGTTACACAGTGCTGGCCAGACAGCTCTATTAGGCTCAGTGATGATTCTGAAGAACTTGTGCATGGAGCCCGTGGGTGCAGCAGCAAAGAGAAGTGCAGGTCTGGTGTTCCTTCCCCAGCTGACTGGCTCCTTAGGTTGTCCCGAAAATCATAGATTACCCCTGCTTCTAAGATTCCCTTGGAGTTTTTGATTCTGATGCTTAGTCTTCACAAAAGACTGGGTTGAAAGCCCTCCACTCACTGAACACTGAGCAGCCATGTGCCTTGCCACTTTTGGAGTCTTCCTAGGAGATGAAGAAATGCCCTAGCTTCAGCTATTTTTGCCTCATTGACAAGGTTAGCAGTTATCACTCTCTACCAGACAGCAGGAGAATAGAGCTTACCTTCTCAGAAGTCCATCAAAGCTCTAGGGTAGCTGAGAAATAAGCAGTCTCCTAATAGGAAAGAGAACAGTGGTGACCGTAATAATAACATAGTGTGTCTGCCTGGAGTATTCCATCCCAAGATTCTTACGTGCTTTGCCAACATTCTATCAACGAATCCCCAGTGGCAAGTAACTGTTATCAACATTTTATAGGTGGGAGGCCATGAGAGTACTGGGCAATACTGAGTACTGAGAGCCTAAATAAATAATCATAATATTAGAGTTGGTAGATTTACTGAATATCTGTCTATGCTGAAGTCCTCGGGCCACTTCTCTTCTTTATGTGCATTCTCTGTTGGCAATTTTATAAATTTCATAAATTTACATATCGTGAAGCTGTGTGTGTGTGTTCCCATGCCTGTCTCTCCATTTCTGACCTCTGTCCTGTGGGGTGCCTGCTACTGTGAGGCAAACCTTGGCCAGAGAGCCTGTCACTATGAATTCATCACCAAAAGCTAGTGACTGTCTGGTGTTTTTTTGTTTGTTTGTTTGTTTTTTTCATCTTCTAACTTCCTCAGTCTTTCCTTCCCCAAACTACCTAATTTTGTGGGAAGTCAGGAAGTTAAGATTTAAGAACCCTTACACTCTCTTACTGGAAATGTTGCTATCGACTCTGAAATACTCTCCTTGGCACTTTAATTCCCCTTCCAAACAATCTCCTCATCCCCATGCCATAGCTGATATCACCATGGCTTGCAGTACTTCTGTGTTCTCAACTCCTGAAGTATGGTTGGTCAACTCCAAGCAAGGTTTTCCATTTCTGTGTTGTTTATAATACATAAAAATGTAATATATATCAAATATGAGATATAAAGCATTTAAAAACAATGCGGAGGCAAAATAGATTATATCCACAACTCAGCCTTTAAAAACATTTGAATTGTAGCCAACTTTATGCTGTTTATGTAGTAAGTAAAAAGGGAAGACACAGAAAAAAAATATGTATACTATAATCCCATTCTGGTGTTTGGTATGTGTTAGTGTGTGTATTGGGGAACATACGTAGGAAAGTGATTTAAATGAATGCCTCAGTGTTATGACTTTTATTTTATTCATTGTGCTGTCCTGAATTTTCTACAAAGAGCACTTATTTGTAGCATGAAACAAAAACCAGGGGCACCTGGGTGGCTCAGTCGATTAAGTGTCTGACTCTTAGCTCAGGTCTTGATTTGAGGGTCGTGAGTTCAAGCCCCATAAAGGGTTCCATGCTGGGCATGGACCAACTTAAAAAAAAAAAAAGCATTTATATCCATTTAAGGTGAAAAATAAATGAGTTGTTGATTCTAGATTCAATACTAATGTGGGCCCATTTATAGGTCTAAGAGAAGTATGTCTCTTAGGAAAATAATAACTCTGCGATGCACTCTTGTTAACGGTTGCTCATTGTTTGAGGTCATCAGTCAAGGGATATTGTGACAAAATGATCATGAAGAATATGTTTATCTATTGAGTGGCTGGGTCAAGCAGGGTATAATAAGTGAAATGATAAAAGTAACAAATCGAGGGGTCTAGCCAGAAATTTGGGGTTCGTTTCTAAGAAACCATGGAGATATTCTCACAGTACTTTCTGTAGAGAAGACCAATTCATACTACAAACATAATGAAAAAAATTTTAGCACTTTGGCAGGTTCTGTTGCTTCCCTGCAATTCCTACCTATTCCAAAATAACAGGGAGATTTCAGATGGAAATCTCCTGTCTTTTTTTTTTTTAATGGATTGGCAACAATTATTGTTTTTAATGATCAAATAATGACTGTAGTTATACATTAAACAATCATGGTTTACCTTTTATGTTATGCTATTTTTACTTTATTTTCTTTTAGTAGAGAAATACCAAGGCCACACGTTAACTTAAATTCACCAAAACCTTTTGTGTTAGACTTGTGATTAAGTTGATGAAATATGGGATGTGTAATAACTGAATTGTTGGAAGTTGGTAGAGACCCACAAATGCATACTGTATATTTTTCTCTTAACTTCATCGGTAAATGTAACTCCTAAATTTAATATCTTTACTTGTTTCCTGTACAATGAAGATAAATAGAGTTAGTGGTATCTTTGAGACTCCTTATTTCTAGAAATCTATGATTTATATTACATGTGCCATTTAACAAAGAGTAAAAGTAGAAATAGAAAATAGTTAATAATGATTTTGCTAGTCAGCATTCTCTGCGTTGGAAATCTCCTGTTTTGTCGGGATATTGTTTTAGCACTATGCTAAAAAACAAAGGGAAAGATTAGATCATGTAAGATAGTTACTTTTTTCAAGGCACAGCTTTGCCAAGGAAAAATTTTATTGAATCAAGTGCTTAGATGTGTGTTGCTAACAGCATACGTTGTGAGTGGTCAGTACACATTCAGAGATTAGTGTGGGCTAGAATAGTCAGAGGAGATTTCAAGGAGATGTTGGAAACTCACCTGTGTCTTAAAAGACAGGTGTGTCAATATAGAGGGAGTATTATTGGTCAGGTTAAACAACTAGGAGCATACCAAGAAGGCTGAAATTGAATGGAGTATGTAGGTGGATGAGTTAATGGGGGATCAGCCTGACAAATGATTGGCCTTTTGTTGGTAGAGTAAGCATTCTAATTGTCAGCTGATAATGCAAAGTCAAAAAAGTCTGACTATGCACCTGAAGTTTTATAGTGGGTTGCTGGTAGAGCCAGTGTTCAAACATAGGTCTCCATCTTGTTGGGGGCGGGTGAAAATTAAGAATCTGAGGCGACTTTTTCCTTTAAAGATCTTGGCCATAGTTCTTTGGATCTGACCTTCAGGGATCAGTTGTAGTTGTTCTTGACTACTTTGAGTTATCCTAGCATAGTGAGGGTGGGCTCAGCTCTCTGGAAGGGGAAGGTCCTAAGTTGCAGGCCTACCTCTACAATTATTCAGCTGTGTAATACTGCTAAATGAGCATCACATCCCCAAAACTCAGTTTCCCCTTCTGTAAAATGGGGATAAATATCTGATGGTGGTATTGCTATGTGTAGGAGATGATGCATGTTAAGTATTTAATACAGTTCTTGGGACGTTGTAGAGATTCAACATATGGTAGATAAAAAAATATTTTACCAGATATGTAATAATGTGACAGCTTTTCACACCAAAGTTAAAAAAAAGAAAAGGAAGAGATTTTTAAAAAGGAGAAGAAAAGTAAAAGGCGGTAGAGATAGAAAAGGAGAAAAGTATGGAAGTAAGAATGCTACCCCATGCCTCACTGGGGGCTGTTTGCCTAAAGAGGAAGCACTGGAAAACCCCAAAATACCTTATAGTTGAGAATTCCTGATTGCTATTTATTTAAAGGAACATTACATGTTAATGAGAGAGAGAGAGGCAGAGAAGGAAAGAGGGAAGGAGGGAGTGGGGCAGGGAGAGGGAGAGAGAGATTTGTGGCAGCTGAAGACAAGAATGACAGTAATCGGGGTTCTAATTAAAAAAAAAAAAAGCCTGAAGAAAGGTAGGAATTAATTCCTGTACTGACCTGCCAGTTATAGTCAGAAGTTCTCTTTTGCCATCGCCAGAGACCTAAAGGGCTCCCTAATTCTTCAGGAGGACAATGGCACCCACATAAGAGGAGTTCTAGATGGGTTCATCTGACCCGTGTACATTTCAGTCTCCTTATTACCCACTGTGACCACTGTAGCATCTGGTATTGCTCAAAGGTTGCAGATGATTGTAAATGACTCTTTCAATGTGCTTCAAATTGTACTGTTTTCCATCAGAAAACTTTTTCTAGGACATTGGTAATCCTTCACCAACCTTCTCTCCCAGAGCCTTCCTATCCAAACACTTTCCTTCCTTCTGAGATTTCTTATCAGTGCCCCCCTACTGCACAGTGATTTTGTGCAAACCCCTCTGATGTGAAAACTGAGAAAAATCTTTCTGGAATCTTTTTGAAGCTTTGATTGATGTAAAGCACAATAAAAGCACAGCTGGAATTGGAGATACCAAGCTCTGCTTTTTAGCTCAGCATCGAAGAGAAGGGGGGATAGTAAGCTTTGTTTGGTCTTGAATGTAAAAGCACAGGCAAAATGAAGCAGGGTGCCATTTGTAAAAATACTTTGGAACAATAACTGTGCTTTGAAACTAATGAGAATAATGTTTAGATTAATAGCTTAGGTCATATTTCATGTATTATATTTCACACAGGAGAAAAAGAGCAAAGAAAGTTGGCATACCCTTCAAAAATCTACACACATCACTAATCAAAGGACAGCTTTTAATGTTCTTGCAAAAATGCAATAAATGCTAGCTAAAATATCCTACGATGTATCCTATTTCTTCTACGAACTTTTTGTCATCATCTTTTAAAATTTGGGTCAAATTACTTTTTCCAAACATCTGTGTAGATGAAAATCTTAAACCTTTTTAAATGGAAAGGGTCATAGAGCACTTTGAGAAACTGAAGAAAACCATATATCCTAATCTTTAGAAATTCACATACCTACACACACATAGACACACACACACACACACCTCTCTCTCTCTCTCTGCCTCTCTCTCTCTCTATTTTTTTCTTTTTTTTTTTTTAAGTAGGCTTCATGTGGAGCCCAACAGGGTACTTGAACTCATGACCTTGAGATCAAGAGCCAGATGCTTAACTGACTGAGCCCCAGGCACCCCATTCTGTATATATTTTGAACCAAATTCAAAGATGTTCACAGATTGATGATGAATCCTTAGTTCAATGAATTCTGGATTAAGTTCATATTCTAAAGCAAGTCAATGTCAAAGCAATTCAAGTGTGAATGAAGATAAGTTTGCCTACCTCTTAGGATGGATTTAATATTAAGTAAGTAAAGGTGACTTAAGAGTTCGCCACTAAATAAATGTTAGTAGTTACTCCTTTATTATTGTTATCAGCACCTGTACTTAATGCCATTTTCAAGAATTGGAAGACAGGATTTTGAAGAACAAAAAGACTTTCAGTTTTGTGAAATAAAACTACCCAATTTTTTACAAGTATTTAGGGCCATTTTAAACAGTTGCTTGCATGTTTCATTTTATTTGAGAAAAAAACTGATTTGTAAAATTATATTCCAAATGAGCCTTTCAAATGAGCTTTTTAAAAATACCAACTTACCAGATGTCAACGACTTTACAGCTTTTAAAGGTGTGTTGAGAAAAAAAAATAGGCTTTTTTTTATAGCACGCTTATCATTATTGAAGAGAAATGTCTTTAATATAAACAAACAAAAAACAACATTCAGTCCATAACCATGCCATGTGGATAATACAGACAGTAATTAAAATAGTTATAGTTATCCAGTCAATGATGAAAAAGCAAGATTTTGAGATCTTGGTTTTTTTTAAGATTTTATTTATGTATCTGTGAGAGAGAGATAGCAAGATATAGAGCATGAGCAGGGGGTAGAGGGAGAAGCGGGCTCTCCACTGAGCAGGAAGCCCGACATGGGGCTCCATTCCAGGACCCTGTGACCTGAGCCCAAGGCAGATGCTTAACCAACTGAGCCACCCAGGAGCCCCAGCTTTGGGGATCTTTAGCTCAAAAAATGTTTTACAGTTCTAATTGCTAGAATTCCATATTCTTATTAAATGACCATCCTCAATAATAGTAGGGTTGATAAAGAAAGCATCTCCGCAGCTGGTAGACATTCCATGTTGTTGGTTCTATGCCATCATGTGGTTTTAAGATTTTGCATTTCTGGCTGAGTATTGGAGTTACAGAGCTATTAATGATAAGATGCTGCTTTATGTTGGCTTTCATCTCCTGGAATGTACCTCACTTCAGTACATTCCTTGTAGAACTTTTGTCTATTGCACAATAAATGTTCAGGTACACTGGCCCACTACATCTTTCTACGACCCGATTGTCAGCATCATATGTCACTATTGTCTGCCTGGGGGTTGGAAAACTGTGATTAAGACCCACTGAGTCCCTGCATCTAGTACTTCAGGAGCCAAGGCCTTCTGGAGCACTCTCCATCTCCTCCTTCTTTTCTCCACTATTGATCTTTTCACAGTTCTGCTGCCAACTGTGGAGACAAGCCCTATGACATAAATAAAGTGTGAAATGTCTAGGGTCTCTGGCATTGTTACTGTCTGGCACTGGAATCCACCAGGAACTGCCCCATCACTTATTTCTTTTTCAAGAACAGCACTCTATAATTTCTTCATCTCCTGTATCATGATGGGACTTTCTGGGTCTTTTATGGCAGTTTAGTGTCAACAAAAATCTTTCTTTGTGTCATTCTTGATAAATAAATCATATCATTTTAACCACTTTGCTATCTCCAGAGTCTCCCTTGCAATGACATTTTTTTCTCTGCCATGTACTTCCAATATGAGCCTCCCAGACCGTGATTCCCTGTGCTGTTATCCTTGGTATTGGATTTGCTATCTGGGCACTGAAGACAGAGATTGACATTGGGGATAGGGGTGGTGACTGTTTGGTCTCAGTCTAACTGTTGGTCATGCACAGGAGCCAAATCTGGATGAGATGGTGATTGGGCCAATGCTGGGGATCATGTGGCTTCTCAGAACTTTCTTCTGACTGAACAAAATCATTCATTATAAACAGGAACAAGTTGATGTTACAAGGAATGAAGTTGGGACCCCTGGCTGGCACAGTAGGTTAAGTGTCTGACTCTTGGTTTCAGCTCAGGTCATGATCTCAGGGTCATGATCTCAGGGTCATGAGCTCAAGCCCATGTCCAGCTCCAAACTCAGTGAGGAGTCTGCTGAAGTTTCTCTCTCTCTCTCTGCCTCTCCCCCTGCTATCTCTCTCTCTCTGACCCTCCCTGTGCTGTCTTTCTCTCTTTCTCTATCTCAAATAAATAAATAAATCTTTAAAAAAAATAAGGAATGAAGTTGCCAAGAACCACAAAATAGGAGAGCAGGAAGGTGCTCTTAAAAATCACCTCATCCAAACTCCGTTCCAACCATTCTTATTGCATGGAGTTTCAGATGGTTGAATTCACCTGTCCAAGGTCACTTGGCTATAAAGTTACAGACTTCCCTTAAAGGTCCCATGCTTTGAGACAAAACGTTATATACAAAACAGAAGAACTTTAGTTCTCAACTCTAGATGTCTTTGGTCACAGCAACTGGGAAACCAAAGGAGGCACATTCAACAACATGCTTAAAACTTTCAAGCTCATTTCCAAGAGAAAATCTTAGTAATTATGCTGGTTTGACTTGCCTGAAATACTTTTGCTCTAAAGAATGCCTTCACAGTTGAGATAGTCCTTTCCACTCATTAGAGATTTAAATAAACTGAAGGTAAGTAGCTTGCTCATAGAACATCAGCCCCTTGCTTCAAGGACTTCTTGAAAGGAATAAAAGCTTTTAACACTTATTTAAGCTTAACTACCTTTTCTTCCATTCTCAGATGGATTTTTTGTTGTTGTTACTCTTTCATCTCTGCTGACAGTGCCAAGACTATGGAAAAACATCTCTGCATATAATGACTGACAGTAAATGGCTAGGCTAAGACCTAGGAGTGCTGATCCTGTCATTTATTCAGCTGAATGACTTTATTCAAGTAACTTGTTAGTTAGGGGAAAGGGATTTTCTGCTCATGAAAATCCAGAGCTACAGAAACAGGAAATATGTTTCTCGTTCTCCAAGTTAAAAATATGGATGCATTTCCCAAGAAAACATTTCCATGAATGCAACTATTTTGTATAAAGTAGTTCCGCTTCAGCTAGGTGAGGTATCTTATCATAATTTATAAATTACTTCGTAAAATTATTGTATCAGAGGTTTGGGAGACCTTGGAAATGAGATTTTCCAAATTAATTCACTTTACAGGTGAGAAAACTGAGACTCACTGAGAATGGTTTATTTGTGAAAGTCCTATAACATGTTGATATCAAGATTATGAATACCCTTTCGGCTTGTCAAGCCCACTCATCAATATCACCAACCTTCCATAATCAGAAAAGGCCCACGGATTAGCTCAGGGTTACACATTATCTAATCTAAGCCTGAAAAAATAACATCTTTTGGGCAGGAATATATCAGTAGTTCAGAAATAGTCAATTTTCAAGAGACTTTATATACTCTTCCTGGGGACAGAGAGAGCTGTATTCATAGGACACTTCCCTCTGTTGATTTGAAGTTTATTTGTTAGAAGGGAGCAATTCTTTGGAAAGAAAGTCTTTCTGATTCAGAAAACAATGCAATATATCTCAGTGAAGTTTGTCTCATCATAACATTTATTAGATTTTTTAAAAAATCAGGTCATCTTTGAGAAAACAATAGAGGCTTCTATTTAGGTTTATGACAAGTCATTTTGTCTGAGAATTTGTGATTCAACTTCCCTTTAAGAAATTAGTGAAGATTTTCTTCCTCTTATTTTCTCCATCCCAGTTTCTTTGGGGGGGGGGCGGATTTTCCAGTCTCCTTGCCTTCCTTCTACATTATTATGAATATTAAATTTTATTTGTGCTCCCCAACTCTTTCTTACACATAATCACTTTGTGCTACATAGTGCTGTGTTTTTACTTAAATATTGCAGAAGGTGATTACAAATATAAATTCACAGTAGGTTTTACAAACATTCAGTAGACAAAAAGAAGTGCATCCAAGTACCAGAAAGAAGGAAAAAACTTTGACCAGAAGAATCATAATTGTTACTAGAGGTGAAATGAGATTTGAGTTAGAATACATCAGAAACAACAAGAAGGAGATCTTTCAAAACTAAGAATTAAAAGCAGGAAATTCAAAACATTCCTTGTGTATGTCATGTTCATTCATTTGTTGAAAAAAGTATTAATTGGAAAACTGGCACATACTGGCACTATTTTTAGTACTCTTGCTACATCATGAATAAAATCAATAAAAGCCCTTCTTCTAAGAATCTAGCATTGTAAAGCAAGGAGGTAGACAATAAATTACAAACTTAATAAATAAATACAGTGTATAGTATTACAGAAAATACATACGAAGTTGACATTTGAGCAAAGGCTTGATTGGGAAGGAGGGAGATAGCTGTGTGGATATCGAGCAAAAGGGCATCTCAAGTGGAGCAAATTATCAGTGCAAATTTCTGAAGATAAAAGAACAGAATGCATCCTGGAGGGAAAAAAATGGGGTAACAGAAAGGGGAAAGTTGTAATAGGCGAGATCACTGAAGTAATCATGACTCAAATTGCAGAGGATTAATCTCACTAATTCTTTTTATCACCACAACTAAACATAGTATCTGGCATAGAGTTCATGCTCATTGCATGCTAAAAAAATGATTGAATAAACAAGTGGAAGTGTGAGTAAGATTTCTTGGCATTTCCTATCATTTAAGTGGAAAGAGTAGGTGGGGTGGAGTGACACCTGCTGCCCAAGATGGCTAATTATCTATCTGTCTATCTATCTATCTATCTATCTATCTATCTATCTATCTATCTATTCCCTAAGTGATGTTGAACTGGCTTTGTTTAAAATATTTCTGATGTGAAAGAGAGATCAGATAATGATTTAGGTCCAGTGTCATACATCATGAGGCAACATAATTAGTGTCATTATGTCTGATCTGGTTGAGTTATTTCATGCTTATTTCATTTTCCTCTCCACTATTCCCATATGCCCCTCATGTTAACGCTTTCTTCCCTTCTATTCTACCTTCTCACCGAGAGGTATTCTGAGCTCATGGAACTGAAAATGTGTAGTGGTTAAAGAGCTTGGGGATAACAGCAGCAAGGAAGAAAGGTCTGCACTGCTTATCACTGAACCCCTATAAAGCTAAGAGCAAGGACACAAGCAAAATTTCCTCCAGTCATCAAAAAGCCATTGCTTTCCACTAGTCTCAGTGTATCCTTGAAGGAATGTTCAAATGCCCCTGCTGGCCGCATAGAGTCCATCCTTTTATGGGTTAATTTTTCTGCCATTAACTTCATGAAACAGCTTCTAGTTCAGATGCTACAGCATCATGAAAAAGGAAAAAGGGAGCGAACTGGCTGGATTTTACTAAATTTCTTTGGATCTTAAATACTGATATGGCTTAATAACTCCACTCCGTGTGTGTGTGTGTGTATGTGTGTGTGTGTGTGTGTGCGCGTGTGCGCACATGTGCACACACACACACTGGTAGAGGAGACTTCTTCATTTCTCCACAGAATGTAATGTTTATGACCTTGGAAGGAGCTGGAGGTTTTGCACACTTTCGCAACTATTTCCCTTGATAACATTTAGACTGTCAATGTTATAATCCTTCCCTTCCTACTTCCACCTGCAAGAAAAAGCAAAGACTAAAATCTACCTGGAACATCTGTTTTCTAAGATGACTTCTTGGCATTTGTTATTATTAGATTTATGCTTGCTCATTGAAAACACACACACGTATGCACACCATATAGAAAAAAATAAAATGTAAAAGCCCCCAAACCAAGTTCCCCATTCCTCAGAGGTTATCAATGTTAGCAGTTTAAAATGAATTCTCTGAAAAATGTTCTATGGTTACTCAAATATAATATACTTACAATGTTTAACATACTACATTCAAACCATGCAGTCTGGGCTGCATATATTTGCTTGAAATCATTCCATGTTGTTGCATATAGATCTTCCTCGTTCTTCCTAATGAGTATATAGCATTGCTTGGGTGTATTGGTGTAAGATATTTAGCTGGTCCTTTTTTGATGTTCTTTCTACTTTATCATTATTGTAAATGATGCAGGAAATTCCTGTGCATACACATTTGTACATTGAAATCCATTTGATGATGATTGAAATCTATTGAAAGTGCTTTTAAAAGCACTTCATATTATTTCTTTAAAAATGAACTGTCTAGAAGGAATCTATAAGAAAAGAGCTGCAAAACATTCCTTATTTCATGCAATTCTAAAAATGTAGGTACTGACTGGAAGGTGTATCATGCTTAATTTATTTTTTTCACCTTGGAAAAGAGGCAAATTACAGTAAGCTAAAAGTCTTTAAGGTGCTTTAATGTGCAGGAAAAAAAAAAACCATGAAAATATTATTCCTCTTCATTTTGAAGTTTCATTTAGAGCCCTACATTCATCAGAAGATCTTTGTTAGCTCATGTTCACTCAAGTAACAGTCTTGAAAGAAACAGTGAAACGCTATTTCCAGGTTTCTCTGAGCAAATGTCCCAAATTTTTGTGAAGGCCACTTAAATTTCATGGATCTATGCAAAGATTAATTAAGAGTATTTCCACTCCTCTGTATGGCAGTGATATATTTTACCTTGCCTGGTTTGTAAAGCCCTCCATAATCTGATGTTATTTTGCTAGTCAGTTTTACCAGTGGTTTGCTGATAAATGTTTAACAACTGGCTCCCTTCCCCACTAAAATAAAATGGCAATAAACACTATGAATATACACATGTATAAGTTTATTATAAATTCTACCAACGTAAAGCACATGTAGCATGAAATTTATAATTATTAACAAAATGTGCAATATACTTTATTCCCAATAGCTAATTGATTCTCATACAAAGCTCTGATTAATTTTAGCAGAACTCTTGCTTTCATAGCCAATGTTCACAATGCACGTGAACGTGGTTCCAACATTAACGTTGGTTACTATTTTAATTATGTTAACAAGGAAGATAAAAGGGAAATAATGAAACAGAGTTACCGAGGTGATATCACTGAACACAGAGCTGGTAAGAGATGTGCAGTAGCACACCATAGTATAGTATTTCTGCCATATATTCCAATAGCCAGGACAGTAGTAAAAAGTATCAAAATCATGAGGAAGTGATGAGTTTTGAATATGTATTACTTTTTAAAATATAATTTACTTACAACTTCATATAATTTAATTTTAATCATGGCAGTGTTCAATAACTGAATCACAAAATTCTTGAAAGTCTGATTATTGAATCTTGTGAGCCTATGAAAGTGGCTCTAGTTCAGTATTAGCTCATATCTCATTAATTTGCAAAGGGTAAAATCTACATTTAGAACTATCGTTCAATGCCCCCCAAGATTGATAGAAAAAAAAGAATTTTAGTTTCCATGAATGCAAAGATTGGATGTAATTTAAATTTTTGGTGAAATGAATCTAGTCAGCTGACCGTCTTAAAGCAGAAGAACGGATGACCTACTTTGCATAGATCTTGAGATTCCAGAAAGATTCTCTTATCCAAATGATTATTTTATGGGATAGTCAAGTTGAAATCACTAGTGAAGTAGGACAATATTCCATGGAAAAATGTGTTGTACCCTCTAACAAGAAACCAACTTTGAACCTGACAGTGTGTTCAGACAAAAAACGATTCTTTTGAGTTTAAAGTTATTTCAGATTTTTCGTTTTTTGTTCCAGGCTCAGGGAAGTGTAAAATAATGAATTCCTCCTTCAAAGAAATAAATATTCAAACAATGAGATCATTTATAGGGTCACTTCCCATTCTTTCATCCTATGGTAGGTTCAATAACATCTTAGCAACACATCTTTGCTCATTAAACCCTGCTTCTTGTATTTTCAGTCATTCGGGGGGCAAGGAGCCAAGGAGCACCCTTTCTCCTCTGTGTCCTTGGAACACCTCATTCCTTCTTGTGATGATTATTTGATATGTAATTTTAACCTCCTTTACTCACTCCCCATTTCACTTCCAAAAAATGCTGTACTTTTCTTCAACTAGAACTCCATCAAAGAACAAATTTATATATAACCATACATACCCCTAAAAGTTGATGGACAAAAGAAAATTTTACATTCATACAAACATTAGATGACGCTTGCATTTTTGGTAAAGTGAATCTAATAGGCTGAACTCTTTTAAAGTATAGCAAAAAGATGACCTACTTTGCCTAAATCTTGAAATTCTAGCAAAGATTCTTTTATCCCAATGATTGCATATATATATATGTATTTATATTTATATATTGAGTTTGAAAATGCAATGGATATCAAATTAGCATTAACTAGGCAGAGTTTTATCTTAGAGACCAGGGAGAGGATCCACTACAGAGCTAGGACAGTCATTGCAGCAGTGGGTTTGCTTTAGTGTACTGTGGTCTCACCTCGACGAGAAGGATGACTTTGCAGGTTCTCCACAGCATTTTGCTTTTTATGTTTTCATTTAATAGTGTGACATCCTATGACAATTATCATTATTTTTGGTCCAATTTTCCCTCTGAAGCAGCTTTGACACAGATCAATGCATCTCAGTGTCGTTTTTTATGGAGCTGCAACATCAAAACCTGACAGCTGGAAATCTTAATTGGTCCAGTGACAGAAAATATAATGACTGCTCACGGTGACTTATTTCATCTGACCTTGTGTTTAATTCAAAGGTAAATTTTCATCTCACTATTGGAAAGAGAAAGTTGTGGGGTGATGTGTGGGGCAGGTGGGCCAGAGAAAGGCCTCTCTTTTGGAAAGAAATTGCTATTGGTTTGGGGGCTATTATTGAATTAGGGTTTAAATGCTGGTCTCCAATAATGGGTACCAAGGGTCTCCATGCCTATTTGAACTGCCAACCTTTCTGCTGTGCCTGTCATTACAAATGGCAGCAGACACCTAATGCGGCATGGAAGGTTGCCCGTAAGCGACTGGCTGTAGGCCCTATCACAAAGGCCACCAGACAGCTGTCAAACAGACTGGCATTTGATCATTACTGACTTGGTCTGGAGCCCAGTAACTTTGACCCAGAGGCAAAAGGTTTCCTATAATACCACCCAAATTGCCCAATCCTCCTGGTCCTGGAGAGAAAGCTGTTTCTAGACTAAAGACATGAGCTTTGTCCTCTGAGTCCAGCTGTGAAACCAAATTTTCAAGGGTCCTATTGGCAGTTAAAACTGGTGTATTAAGAAAGTATTAAATTCCAACATCTTCACTTCACCTTGGCTGAAGACGTGGCATAAAGGAAGAGGTAACATGACAGTGAAAAAAAATGCTGGAGTTATTTTGAAAAGACATCTCTGCACTTTATTTGCAAAGCTTACCTAATTCACTAAGAAGTCATGAAAAGTAAAGAGTAGATTGCATATATAAATGCTCACTAAGTGCACATTTCCCTCAGAGTTTTAACTACTAATGATAATGAAGACGGGTGATGATGATGGTAGTGGTGATGGTGGTAGTGTTAGTGGTGGTGAATTGAATGTTTTTCTTCTACAGACATATTAGCAGCATTTTCTTACAATATGAAAAGATATCAAGGACACTGTTGGTCAAGGCTGGAGTACTGAGTACTTAAAAGCATAGACTTTAAAATGTAAACAAATAAAGTAAAATAAAGATCTGGCTTGGAATTCTGCCTCCAACTCTCATGAGCTGGCAAGCCACAGTTTCATCTATTAAAAAAAAAAAACTACTACAGGGGATTATTGAAAGGATTAAGTGAGATAAGGCATGAGAAGCAGTTAGTACATGTGCTCAACACATAATTAGTACTCAGTACTCAGCCTTTCAACTTGCTCACTTTCCTTTCAATTCGATAAGGGCTGAGCTACTGTGTTCCTCAATAACTCATTCACCAGATTGAGGCTAAGAAATGGTTCACTTACCATGTTTCTCTGCCAGATATATCTTTTTGTTATCCAGGTCTCCCAAGAAGCAAATACCACAACTAGATTTTCTCTAAATCAAAGTCTTTGAATGCAAATGGAGACAGAGTTGAGAGGAAGCCTGGGGGAACCGTTAGATCAGGATGCACCTCGGATCCCAAGTGAAGGAGAGAAGGAAGGGAGGTTGGGTGCAAGCATCCTGGGTCACTGTGCTGACTAAGGAAGCCTCGGTGAGACCATCAGGGAGTCCTCAAGACAGAGTCATTGGTGAAGGTACAAACCTTGTTTTGTGCAGGAAGTTTTGTCTGTGCTCTTTCACCAAGGGAAAGTCAAAGTGAGAAAAGTAGTCAAATGAGCCACATGTTGGAATTTATTTGGACGGGTGCTGGCATTAGTACTCTGCATTACAGCAGCATTGACTCTGCTTAATACCTGAGTCATGATCCATAGTGGAAATAGATTTGGTTTTTCCACTTTTGAGTAGCAGCTAAACTCTAATCCATGTTTTAATATCCTTAAGTCTTTCTACTTCTGGAAATGGACATCATTGTCCATTTCATCATTTTAGCAGGAGGCTTATTGTGGGCATATGGCACACTTCTCAGAAAGGCTTGCTAAAAGAGTGAATGAGTGAATGAATGAAGGGAAAGAGGGAGCTGATTGGGGGAATATTTGGTGCCTCAAAATTGTTTTGTATTTCCTCTCTGTTATAAAAGAGAAACTATGAAAAAAAGAAAAAGGGGAAGAGAAACTATGCACTGAGTTCTATTATTGCCAAACAATTCACAGAATAGTCAGACGATAATATGTGAGATCTGAAAAGAGTCCCGCATACTACCTGTCCTGTTCCATCGAAATGGCTGAGACCTGAAGGGAAGTGACTTGCCCAAGGCTGGGGAGCTAGTAAAACCAAAGTCCGTACCCACCTTTCTGTCTTTTCTCTTTCAAATGACTATGTTGCTTTCCTTTTTCATTTTTTATAATTCATTTGAAAAGAAGCATTACTGGTTCTCAACTTATACAGAAATCCCAACCAAATACTCCAGATACTCCTAAATCCGTTTGAAGTCATGAAGACAAAGTGAATTTGCCATTCATTCATTCATTTCACAAATATCGAGAGTTTATTATGTGGCAGGCATTGATCTATGTGCTAAGAATATAAAAGCACAAAGGCAGGCCACGTCTCCTTCCTCCTAGGGCTTACATTCTAGTCTATATTCAGAAAGAATGTTTTATCTATGACTCTGTCACTCACTGGCCATATGACCTGGGACAAATTTCTTAATCTATCTGAGCCCCATATTTCCTTGTCCAAATAACAACGCCAGGAAATTCTGCTTTGCTTTGTTGTTGGAAGACCAAAAGTAATGTCATTAAGTCCCTTGACAGAGTGCCAGGCACATAATAAAATGTGATATAGGATGGCTATTGTTATAATCAATTCTGGGTGTTCCAGTTGCCCTCAGTTCAGCCCTATCATTTTTCCTTTTCCAAGAGATGCAGCAGGGTACAAATGTAAGCTCTGCCCAGTGCCATCCCTTCCGTACTGACTAAGGTCCAACCACACCGACTTTATGTCTGTTCCACAAACACTGCTGGCTCCTTCTTCCTTTAGTGTCTTTGTATCGGACCCTCTGCCTGGAACATCCAACCCTCCCTCGCCCACCCTCGCCTCCACTGCCTTTTTTATCTGCCTCGCTCCTACTCATCTCTCTCTCAGTAATTGCCACTTGGCAAGAAGTCCTTCCTTAACTTCCCAGGCTCAGTTAGATCTTCAATATACACTCTTCCAGCAGGACCATTCACACGATTTGCAGAGTCCAGCACAGAATGAAAATGTGGAACCCCTTGTTTAAAGAACCAAACAAAAGTATTATTAAAGGTATTAGATTACAAAGATTTTCCCTTCTTCTGCCACTTCTCTAGACTTGTCATGGACTTTTTTATTTGTTAATGCTGTTCTAAGGAAAGAAAAAATTAATTTTTAATTTATTAGCACTCATTTTATAAATTGTTAAATTATAACAAACATTTTAAATATTATATTTTGACATTCATCTTTGTTTTGCACAATGCCAGTTTTAATTGCAAATGTGAGTTCAAGACGTATTCAAAAATAGGCATTACACCATTCCTGTTCTGTAGCCCATACATGTATGTATTTCCTTCTTCCCAGAACAATGGAAATTTTGCACACAACCAATTTAGATGTTTGTATTTTACTTCTTGATATGCATACATTTTACCAACATTCTCTACTTAGCTCTACTTAGCTTACTCATTCTCTAATTACTGAAAGAAAAAGGAACCATGGGTCACCCTATCTTACCCTTTGCTTAATGTCATCATATTCGGCATAAGTGGTTGGCTGATACAGGGAAGTCACATGAGTAAGAAAGGGTCTGATAGGCTTTCTTGGTCATTCATGTTTCTTTCAATAGCATTAGCCTCTTTCTGCATTCACACTGAGCTCTGGTTAGAACAGAAAGTGTTCCTCTCGGGGCTGTCAGTCATAGATGTAAAACACTTACCTTCTGTCCTATAAGTATCACTGAACTCCTACATATCCTAGGCCAGCTAGAATGCTGTATGACGTATGAGCAGGGCAGGAAGAGGTGGTGGATGCTCATATTACGCTGTCTCCTCTGATCATTTGCATGTTACATTATACCATTGGACTTAATTGTAATATACAATTTCAGGCATAAAATTAAGAATTTCAAGATAGCAATGGGAGAGCATTAAGACAAGTCTGCAGCCTCTCTGAGCATGAGCTCTCATGAGACTCCCCAGATCCTGTGCCTGTGAAACTGGCCCTGCTAATAGCATCCTATGCTTTTTCACTTAACTTCTTATAACAGTCATAATAATAGATTTATGAAATTGTTTGTTTAACATATGCCTCTGTGGCTAAGCTACAAAATGCATGAGGGTCGTGATTTTATATCCCTTAATCACCTCTCCTTGGGAAGTATCTTTGAGGACATGAATAGATAGATAGATGGGATACATGGATAGGAAGGCCAGGAGGCTGAAATCTTAAAGTTTCAAGAAATGCCTTGAAATTAATGGCGGAAGTTAAAATTAGTGTATATAATTAGAGTTCACAGGTATGCTTCATAGCTATTTATTCCCCTCCACTTTGGGGTTATGTTTCACTTTCTAATTCTGTATGCTCTGCTTGGTCAAACCTTAGTCATAAAAAGAATCAATGATACTGCCACTTACTCTAAGAGAAGACTTCTTCCTAAATGTGTGTGTGTTTGTTTTAATGAATCCACCCCTCACACGCATAAAGAAAGAAGCTGTCCATTTCATTAATAATAGATTTTCACATTGCTCAAGTTCCAAAAGGGAATGTTTCTTCTATTTTTTTACAGGTCCTATTTTATTAGCCACACAAAGTGAAATAACAGTTCATTTAACTATGTCAAAACCAATAGAGACTCACTGCTATTTGCTTTCTTTCGTACAAATTTTAATGCATTTTTAATTCCACCCCACTGGTTGGTAAACCAACCATTACGGTTACCACTGCCCTATAATGCATTTCAGTCATTTCTAATAAACCCAGACTTTAAGATGGCTTATCATTATCTCTATAAGCTACTGGAAATGGATTCTCTCCTTGAACTGCTGGGTCCTGCAGCACTCTAGCTAATGAAAGTAGATTTGGAAACATTATTCAAGTAAACAAAACTGCTGAGATTTTTTTTTAAGGCAAATATAATGTTCCACAAAATCTGTAATCTCACATTCTGACCTTCTTTGCAGAAGTTACTCATTTAAATGACAATCCTCTGGTCCCCAGTGATTGTGCTTCCTTTCTTTTACAACATGATTTCAAAAGAATCCATCTAAGTCCAGAATTTACATATTTTTAAATAGAGAAGGATATGTTTAAGCACAAATACACTTTCATTCATTTTTAGCCATAAAAGAATAAGCAGTATATACAAATGTTGGTACATAATCATCTATATAAAGTCCTGTGAATGAATAAATGTATGTCAAGTATTCATATAGTAGAG
The DNA here is from genome assembly GCF_002007445.2 of Ailuropoda melanoleuca. Lineage (NCBI taxonomy): Eukaryota > Metazoa > Chordata > Mammalia > Carnivora > Ursidae > Ailuropoda > Ailuropoda melanoleuca. The sequence continues at coordinate 69,681,027 of NC_048233.1, read as the reverse complement.
AAATTACACAGAATGCTAAGAAATATATATAGTTCTTAGATTTCACATACTAAAACCATTCATAAATTAAAGGAATAAATATGACCTTGGAATTGTGAAGAGTGGATTTTTGTCAATACTTCTGCCACTGGTATGATCTGATATTGATTCAGAAGTATTTGGGGTATATTATATCCAGAAGGTAGTGATAAAAAAAACTAACATAATTTCTGTCCTCAGGGAACTTTGATTCAGGGTCAGTGACTTAAACAAGTCAGTTTTTGATCTGAAGTCCTTCTAGCTTTAAAACATTTATTTCTTTGTGTCCTCTTCAGTTTCATTCATAAGTGTTCTTTAGTTTTCATTGTACAGATCTTTTACCTCTTTAGCTAGGTTTATTCCTAGGCTATCTTGGTTTTGGTGCAATTACAAATTGGATCGATTCCTTGATTTCTTTTACTGCTACTTTGTTATTGGTGTATAAAAATGCAAACGTTTCCTGAATGTTGATTTTACATCCTGCAACTTTGCTGAATTCATGTATTAGTTCTGGCAATTTTTGGTGACATCTTCTGGGTTTTCTACATAGAGTATCATATCATCTGCAAAAAAGTTTGACATCTTCCTTGCTGATTTAGATGCCTTTTATTTCTTTTTGTTGTCTGATTGCTGAGAACATTATAGATATTCCTCAAAAAACTCCCCTATGATCCAGCAATTTCACTACTAGGTATTTACCCAAATGATACAAAAATACAAATTCGAAGGGGTACATGCACCTGATATTTATAGCAGCATTATCAACAATAGCCAACCTACAGATGAATGGATAAAGAAGATGTGGTATATATGTGCACACACACACACACACACACACACACACACACTAGAATATTACTCAGCCATCAACAAGAATGCAATCTTGCCATTTGCAATGACATGGATAGAACTAGAATGTATTATGCCAAGTGAAATAAGTCAATCGGAGAAAGATAAATATCATATAATTTCACTCATATGTGGAATTTAAGAAACAAAACAGATGGACATATTGGTGGGGGGAGAAAGGAGAGACAGAAACAAACCATAAGAGACTCTTAATGATAGAGAACAAACTGAGAGTTGATGGAGGGAGGTGGGTTGTGGATGGGCTAGATGGGGGTTGGGCATTACAGAGGGCACTTGTGATGAGCACTGGGTGTTGTATGCAAGTGATGATCACTGAATTCTACTCCTGAAACCAATATTGCACTGTATGCTTTTTTTTTATTGGTACTACTTTTTTTTATTATGTTCAATTAGCCAACATATAGTACATCGTTAGTTTTTGATGTAGTGTTCAACGATTCATTAGTTGCATATATTAACTAAAATTTAAATAAAAATTTTTAAAAACCCATTTATTTAATCACACAAATATCTTCTGATATTTACTAGAGATTACCCAAGTGTTACCCAGAGGTACAAAAATAGATTGTACGTAGCTCCTAATTTTAAGGAGCATGCATTCTATACATGAATAACTATGACAATAGAATTATATGAAGCACCACAGAAAGATTTAGTTAACTTGCCATGGAAATGAGAACTGAAAAGAGTTTCCAGCCATCAAAATCAAGGCTCCCTTGAGGAAATAATGTTTGAATTGGGTCTGGGGAGATGCAAAAGATTTGTAAGTGTTGAAGCTGAAGGAAAGGTGGGCATTATAAGTAGAGAAGGTGGAAGACCGGAGGAGGGCACCTCGGCAAGCATATAATATAATATGGCCCTCTGTGCCCGAATGTAGTGTGTGTGAATGCTTTGCATATGCTCTCCTCTTTTCCTTTAATGGCCTGCTTTAGTAAAATCCTCATTTATGAGGAGGCCCAGTCCAAATACTGCCTTCTTTTGTTCTTCCTCAAATGCCTTTTCAAAAGAACCAGTCACTTCCTGCTATGTGCCACAGCATGGTACTTGATATGCTATAGTATGGTTATTTATGATTCTGTGTTAGTCTTAGCAGAGTTCAACTTCCTTCCAGGTAAGGACTATGCCGGATTTTTTAATCCCCTCCATTATATAGAAGGGTTCTGACTAAATAGATGTTGAATTGAACTCAGTTGGAATCATGAGAAATCGTGATTACAAAAATGTATTGGAACCAGATACCCAAGGTCTTGAATGCCATGTTTAGAAACTTAAAACCACTGAAGGCTTTTCCCCTGAATATAATAACAGTAGCTAATTATTTTTGTTCTGGGCCCTATTTTACATGCTGTGCATATTTTTTATAGTCTTCAGAACAACCTAATGGTAAAGGCAATGCTGTCATTCCCATGGTAGCTAAAAGAAACCGAGGCCTACTGTTTCAGGGACTGGCCCAGAATCAGAGTGAGTCAGTGGTGGGGCCAGAATTTGAACCCTGGGAACATGACTCTAGGAAAAATCCTCTTAACTACTATGTAGAACTGTGCTTCACAGAAAGGAATTTTGCAGAACTATCCAAGGAGAATCAGAAGGAAAAGGCCTGAGTCCAGGCCTTCTTCAGCTTGGAAGCAATTACAACAGAAAAGACAAAATGAGCGCCTTCATTATGGTGAAGGAGGTGAAAATGGAAAAGGGGTTTATATTTGTTGTTCACCCAGAATTGAAAGGGTTGATAAATTATTCCATGCGGGCAGGAGAGAAATGAAAGATTATGAGATTTTTTGAGGCCCTGTAACTGAAAGGAATGCTCTCATTCACAAAAAAATGGAAAACCAGGAAAGAAGCAAAGTTTGACAGGGGAGACGATAACTCTCTGATCAATAATGCAATTTATTTATTATTTATAATTTACACAAATATGAATGTGGCATCTTTTTGTGATTTCTACTCCTCAGGAAAGGCACAGTTTATAATATGTGCCATTGTTGCCATTTGTATTCTGGCTCTGCAGAGATATTTTTCAAGACACAATTATGACTTATTTTGGAAAATAGGCAGCATATATAAAAATTGTTTTGTTAGAGGTTTAGAAGGAAAGCTAGAATTCTCACAGAAATATGCTTTACAAGTGGACAAACCATCACAGCAAAAATAAGGATTTTTACTATTGGCTCATCAATGGGTAGCCCCCCTCCCCAAAATAGTATTTTATTGGGGAAAATCGGTATTCTTCTATATTTGTAACTTTGAAAAAGTTATTCAACCTCAATAAGTTTGTTTTCTGACCTGTAAAACGGCAAGAGTATTTGGGAGTAATTTAATAGGATTGTTGTGGGTATCAGATACCACATATGAAATCTCTGCACAAAGCGTATCATATAGTAAGCCCATGAAAATGTTAGCGACCATTATTGTATTATTACTGTCTGTTTTTATTTTCACTGAATTTCCTGACAGTCTGTGCCTCACTGGAGAAATTAGGAGAGTACCTCTTATATATTGGGAGATAACATATAGCTCCATAATTCCATAATCTTAAACTGTTATCTCTTAGAAACTGCAGCACTTCACATTTGTTTTATCTTATGGTTTGAGATGGAAAAAAATAGGAACTGATTTGGACACGTTTTATATTCGGGATTTATATTCCACACTATCCATTCAGCGATTTGGCTTTGATGTGAAAACAGTAAGGAGAGAATAAGGTAATAGATTTTTCAAATTTTTTATTTAAATTCAATTTAGTTAACATACAGTGTAGTTTAAGTTTCAGGAGTAGAATTTAGTGATTCATTAGTTTCACAGAACACCCAGTGCTCATTACTTCAAGTGCTCTCTTTAATGCCCATCATCCAGTTACCCCATCCAGCAACCCTCAGTAAGAGTCTCTTATGGTTTGCCTCCCTCTCTGTTTTTATCGTATTTTATTTTTCCCACCCTTCCTCTATGTTCATCTGTTTTGTTTCTTAAATTCCACATATGAGTGAAATCATGTGGTAATATTAAAAAAAAAAAAAAGAATGAGATGTATCCTAGAGCTCTTAATCGTCAACATGTCCCAATACTGAAACACGTGGAAATGTATTGTTATTATCTGAAACAGCCAAATGTACTATTTTAATGACATACATTTTTAGTGTGTTTAATTCCGTCTTAAAATCTGGGAACAATTTTACTACATTAAAACATTACTGTGCAAATTAAAAAGACTATAAAATCACAGCTCTGTGAACACAAGTCCACAAAAAATAAAAGTCCTTGAACTAAGTACACACAAGTGAATTTTTCTGAGTCTTCCAGTGACAAGTTTCCCACACATTTTATTATCATTTAACAGTCAAGATGTTTAACAATAATAAAAATTCAGAAAAATATATAGTAAAATGACGTAAACTTAAGTTGACATTATCAACCAATTTCTCTTTTTTGGCCCCTTCAAATTGGGAATACGGACATTGTTTTTTGTAGCTAGAGAACACAGTCCTGTTTGTCAACGACCAGTGTTCCATGTGAGCATAGATTCTGAGTCACAACACAGAAGAAAGGAAAGGAGAGGACTTACTTAAGTGTAAGACAGGCTTATGTGGCTTTAATTGCAGTACTTTAAAAAAAGAAATAGAGGTGACATTTCCCATGGGTATAATAAGAATCAACCGTGCGATGTGGCTGCCAGGAAAGCAAATTGGACTACATTAACAGATTATCTCTAGATAACAAAATTATCTCTAGAACAAAAGAGATGACATTTCTTCCTACTTTGCAGTAGAGAGGCAACACTTAGATTGTTGGATTCAATTCAGAATTTAGAACTTTAACTTGGGTAGAAATAAACAAGTGCACTTTCAGGATTTTGCCACCAGTACCATGAACAACCCCATGAAGAAGTGCCTCCTTTCTACACCCTGATAACTGAAACCCCCAACCATAACAAACCACCCTTGACCCAGGCCTTCATTTTTCAGAAAAGGGAGGCAGGGGAAATCAAAGAGAATAAGGCAGAAAACATGAACTCAGTCAAATGTGAATATACTATTTAGTTTCTGGAGATCTGACTGAATATGCGAAAACCTATTATCTAGACCCACAGTGCTCAATGTGGTAGCTACTGGCCACAGGTGGTTTTTAAGCATGTGAAATACGGCTGGTCTGAATTGAGAGGAACTATACATGTAATATACACCCTAAGTTTTGAAGAGTTAGTGTTATAAAAATGTAATGTATTGCATTTATAGTTTCTATATTGATTATATATTGAGGCGATAATGTTTGAGATATTTTGACTTAAAATATATTATTAAAATTAATTTTATGTTTCTTTTTATGGTTTTTCAATGTAGCTACTAAAAATTTTAAAATACATATGTGCCTCACATTATATTGATATTGGACAACATTTTTCTACACTAGGGATCAGTGAATCTGTCTTATAAAAAGCTAATATTAAATATTTTAAACTTCATCTCTGTCACAACTTAACTCTGTCATCATAGTGCAATAGTAGTCATAGCCAATGTGTAAACAAATGTATGAGGCTGTGTTTCAATAAAATTTTATTTATGGATACTGAAATTTAAATGCCACACATTTTCATGTGCACGAAATATTATTTTTATTTTGATTTGTTTCCGACGGTTTAAAAATGCAGAAGTTATTCTTTGGCATATAAAAACAGGCTGCTTGTGGGCCTTAGTCTGCCAGCTATTGTTCTAAACCTTACTCTACATTTATTACCTTTACTCTCTAGTCAAATTACTTAATCTATATCCTCATCAAAAATTGTGATATTTATAGCTTAATTTTAGAGTCTTCCCTGCCCTTTGGAGCTTCGAGAGAAGGTAGCATGTAAGTAACTTTACAACTTGATAAAAAGAAAAGATAAAATTGGCCAAGAGTAAAATAAACTGTTTCTGAAAGTAGTAAATTTCTTAATACTAGCAGGGTTTAAAAAGAAGGAAATATCTAGAAAAGGATTTTGTAGCAAGATTAATCTCTAGATGTATGATTTAATTAAATGCGAGATAACTCCTTTCCAAACCCCAAACATGTTTTTGTTTTGTTATATGTTAACTCAATTTTAGTTGAAATGTTGTGGGTCAAAACTCAACAGAAGATCTCAGGGGAAAAAAAAAAAAGATCTCAAGGTTTAGGTTCTGACTTCCATCATAGACATAATTTATTATCTTGAAAATTTTCAGTTCATCAAAGGGCTTTGGTAGGAATCTCAAATCTGATTGATTGCATTTCTATCCATTTGGTAGTAGAATATGGTAAGGTTTTAACACAAGAAAATAAGTTATGGGAAATAGATTGGTATAATTCTTCCTTTTATCTACAATACACTATTAGTGAATTATTGTAATTTACCTGAACACATAGCCAGTAAATGGAAATAAGATGATAATTAATATTTTAAGCTGTTCATTTAGTAAAACTACCACCCTAATTTTTTTATCCTCTTTGCCAATTCCTTTCATTTTCTTCAGCTGAGTAATAACTATAGAATGTGTGATGCAATTACACTGAGTTTACATTTCTTTGGTTTAATAAATTGGTCTCAATCACTAATGGATTTTTTATACTGATTGAATTCCTATGTTGAATTGGTTTAATTTGCCCTACCATATTTCAAGGTTAAATACAAAAGTATGTCAAGCTATTAATTTTGTGTTGCTGCTGTTGGTTTGAATGATTTTGGTAGTTGAAGTTAGAACAGGAGATTAAATTAATTTCTGCCTTTGCCTTTGCCCAGACTTTCTCTATGTATAATGTGTCTATGACATCCGTCCTCATTCTGAGAGAAAATGAGGAAAACTCATCAGAATGAATGACCAGTCCTTATTAGACTGATGATTTTCAGGGAGTTTCTTTGATTCCATACAGTGAAACATTACCTTCCTGAGGAATGAGTTTAACAATGAGGAATCCAAAACTAAATGCACACCAACCAAATTAAATCAAGTCATCTATTTCAAGGGCAAAGAGGAGAAAAATAGAGAAGATCTTCCAGTGGCTGACAAAGAAGTCAACATGTCTGAACTACAGTTTGGCCCCATGTTTGAGAAGCAGATATTTTCAGTAGATGCTCTGCTTTTCCCAGATCCACAAGAACTGCTCATTTACAACTTTGTTCAGGAGGCTAGAAGAAACAGGGTAGTTTTTAATTTTTAGATTATAAAATCCAATCCTATGCAAATGTCCTTTGAGATTAGACTATAAGAATCTCTCATTGTCTCTCCAGAGAATGAAATTTCAGTTGCAAAACAAGCCTAATCCGTAAAGCTTTTATGAAAACATGTGGAATGCAGGACAAATAAGCCTTTTCAAAGAAGCACCAAGGGAATCTTTGTAGCCACATGCATCATCCTCAGGGTATCTCTTATTACACACAAATCCATCTCAGAGAGAAGGAGGAGCAGCTCATATTGATTTTCTTCATCTGTCTGGGGCTAGAACTTCAAAATTGGCCAATTACAGTATTTCATACTTCCTGGTTGCTAGCCTGGGCATACATGCTCCTAACTAGTAGACAGAAGTATATTTTATCCAGTTAATATTTATATTCTGGTCGTATGTGAGTCAAAAGTAGAAGTAAGCTTTTGTCTCCAATGCCTAATATTTTAGAAAAAACATTTTGTTATATTGTATTTTGTGATTATAAAAGCAACATATGTACATTCTAGAGACTTTGGAACATATTGAAATAAACAAAGTAAAAAAAAATCCCTTATAACTCTACTATCCAGATATATACATATTCCTATGTACTCCCCACTACTGTTTATTTTTTAAATATATTTCCTTCCAGTATTTTTTCCATACTTTTGCATTAATTTATTCAGTTAATTTATATAATGCCCTGTACATACCAGGTATTATGCTATCATTTGATATGAGATATGATAGTGAATGAGACATTGTTTTTGCATTCATAGAATTTATTATTTAGTCAGAGAGACAAACTAATCCAAAATAACATGCTTTGTGCTTTAATGAGTCAGAATATGATAGTCACACTTGATAGGAAAAAATAGCCCGGACTTGGGGGATGGCAGGCAAGTCTTTATAGAAAAAAATACTATCTAAGCTTAGGCCTACAATTGAGTGGCATTTAGTTAGAAGAAGAAGGTAGAAAAGCATTGACCCAGAGGAAAAGCTCAGGTAAAAATTCTCATAGATGCTCTAGGAACAAAACAGCAGATGATTATGGCTTCAGAGGAAAAAAGTGGGACCAGGACAGTAACAGGAGCCATTCTCTGGCAATCCGTAAAACTAATATATATTAATTATGCTCCATGCTAAGAAATCTAAAAAGAGACCTTATATATGGCATCTCAAACAAGATGGAAGTTTATTTCTTTTTCATGTGACCATACAGAGAAAAAGGAGTGGTGTAGTGTGGAAAGGCAGCTCTGTTCTACCAGATCGTCTAAAGACCCAGGTTCCCTCTTTCTAGTGACTCCACCCTTCCCTAGAATGAGGTCCATGTGATCATAAGATCCAAGTTAGCTTACCTGTACTGTATCTAGTTTCTACCCTACTAGAAGAAGTGAGGAAGTAGACAACACACAATTTCCTTTAAGGAACTGACATAAAATTATATACATTCCATTGTTGAGAACTTGGTTACATGAGCACCTTGGACGTGTTATCTCCAATTGGGAGGGCCAAATGCCTGCTAACTTAAATTTTGGAAGGGAGATTCTTCACTAAAAAAGAAAAACAGGAGAGTATTTGCCTCACCATGCATGATATTAAGTCTGATTTGTCTTTTAAGGATAATAGAAGGCCATTGAAAATATTAAACAAGAGAGTATTATTGTCAGATGTGAATTATAGAACATACCCTTGGCTACAGTGTGAAAGATGAATTTGGACACTAACAGAGGTGGAGAGAGGACTCTCAGATGGGAGGGTGTGTGACGAAAGAAATTTAGGCAAGGGACGTGGTGTGATGGGCTAGGATAGAGACAGAGGAATTATGAGGAAAGGAGAAGTTCACTTATGAATCAGAGTGAGTCATTTGTGAAATAGAATTGCAAAGCTGGGTGCATACTTTCATGTGGAGGGTAAGGGAGAGGATGGTGAGGAAGGGTGAGGAATCAAGATGTCTGGCTCAGCAACTGGTTGGATGCTGTCATTCATTGATTATATCCATACATTTGGCACACTATTTTAGAGATCACCACAAACGCTAGTAGCTTAAAATAAGAACTCCTTATTTAGCTCATGGCTTTGTGGGTATATTGGGCAGAGCTTAGCTAAGCCATATTCTGCTAATCTCAGGGCAACTCATGTATCATAGGCCACCTTTGGGTGAGCTAGGCTTCTGGGGTGACTGCTTGTGAAGTAATATGACAATGACATCTTGGCCTCAGTGTACCCATCAGCAAGAAGATTAGCTTGGGCTTATTCACGTGGTGCCAGCAGATTCTAGAAGCACAAAAACGAAAAAAAAAAAAAATAGAAATGCCCCTATGCACAAGCACTTGTAAAGAATCTGCTTGCGCCCTGTCTGTGTTGGTCTCCTTGTGCAAAACAAGGCACTTGACCACACCCAATTAGTAGAGGAGGGAGCCATGAGAATCTTGAAGGTCATTACTGCAAGAAATCTGTTAACCTGCTATAGGAAACTATGCACACAGTGTAATAGAAAAAATCCACTAAACTTGAATTTTAGTGATATGGAGTGTGGAGTTTCTTTCTGGAAGCAAGTTCTGTAAGATTTGAGGCATCACCTTACCTCCTTGGACTTATCATTTCTGTGTCTCCAGCGATTATGCTTGATTAGCCCCAGTGTTCTTTTCCTCTCTAAGACCTATGATGCTAATTGATTAGTATTTTGCTTCTGGTAGTATAAACAAAGGGCCATTTTGAAACTTGGTTGTACCGATCTGCTTTCTTTCAAACAGGTGAAGAATAAAAGCCATAAATAATTGGAGTAGCTAAAGTCTTTATTCTTTTTTTTTTTATTCTATTGCTCAATGATTCCAAATTTTGGCACTGATCATCCAATTGTAATATGCCACATTGTCCTTATTTTTACTACGCTTATTATTGTTATTATGTGTAGGAAGTAGTGTGTCTGCCTTAGCACATAAGTGATCTTATTCTGTATTACCTTCAATTAAAAAATTAGATAAATGAGAGTTTTGAAATGTTTTCTCTATTGTTCATCATGACTTGGAGAAACATGTCAAAGATGATTGTTTCCTAGGTTGTATTTGTGACCTCATTAGTAACTTTAACTATAAATCTTTGACTAGCTAATTTGGTTTGTCTAAAGTTAACATTGAAATCCCTGCCTAATTATGACAAGAGCTTCTGTGGGAACACATACTGCCATAACCACACAGTTTACACTGTCCCACAGGTTAGGAGCTGTGTAAAATCTCACCATGTGCCAATAGACACGTGAAAAGATGCTCAACATCACGCATTATTAGGAAAATGCAAATCAAAACCACAATGGGATATCATCACACAGCTATTAGAAAGGTTAAAATCAAAAACACAAGAAACATGTGTTGGTGCGGATGTGGAGAAAAAGGAACCCTCAAGCACTGTTGGTGGGAAGGCAAACTGGTGCAGCCACTACGGAAAGCAGTATGGAGGTGCCTCGAAATGTTAATGGCACTACTGGATATTTACCCCAAAAATACAAAAATACTAATTCAAAGGTATACATGCACTCCTGTATTTATTGCATCATTATTTACAATAGCCAAATTATGGAGGCAGCCCAAGTGTCTATAGATAGATGAATGGATACAAAGGAAGTGGTATATATACACAATGGAATGTTATTCAGCCATAAAAAAGGATGAAATCTTGCCATTTGCAATGATGTGATGGATCTAGAGAGTATAATGCTAAGTGAAATAAGTCAGTCAGAGAAAGACAAGTACCATATGATTTCACTCATATGTGGAATTTAAAAAACAAAGCAAATGAACAAAAGAAAATAAGAAGAGAGAGAAGTAAACCAAGAACTATAGAGATTCTTAACTATAGAAAACGAACGGATGGTTGCCGGGGGGGGAGGGGATGGGTGAAATAGATGAAAGGGATTAAATAGCACACTTATAATGAGCACTGTGTAATATATAGAATTGTTGAATCACTATACTGTACATATGAAACTAATATAAATCTGTATGTTAACTATACTGGAATCAAATTAAAAAACAATAAAAAATAAAACCACATGATGTGACTTTAGAGCTAGAATAAATAATGTAAATAATCTTATTCAAATTACTCATTTTATAGGAAGAAAATAACACCCAGAAAATGACAGCATATTTTCAAATCATATGGTGAGAAGACCATACAAACTATAACTCATACCCAAGTTCAACTTCATCACAAATATGACAAGGGTCGTGTTATTTCCAACTAAATAATGAATTAGTTATCTATAATCAGCCCAAAGTTGCATAAACACTTTCTACCCACACCATTTTAAGTAGACTGAATGTAATGCAATGTGGTGGAATTGGCTTACAGATTACAGATCTGCCTTCTACCAACTATTGGGCCAAAGTACTTATTCTCTGATGTGCCTGATATTGAACTCAGGCTGCAATAGATTCTCAAAAAAAAAAAAAAAAATGTTAGTTCTTTCCTTTCCCCCTTGTATGTACATCAGCTCTCAGACTCATTTGGAATGGTCTTGGATTGATTATTGTTTGGGGGAGGATAAATATAAATGAACACATTTGTGTTAGCTGTTTTGATATAGTGAAGAAGGTTTTATGCTCCTAATTTGACAGTTGTCCAAGTGAATCCATATAAACATTTCTAGGTGCTGTATGTATCTTCTGGGAGAATTAATAGCTGGAGTATTGAACCAGGTCAGGAGATATGGATTCTGGTTCCATTTTGTCATTAGTAAGCTCTGTAGTCATAAGTCTTAGTTTCCTCCTCTAAAATGGGAATAAAATGTATCTGCCTGGCCAATTTTACAGGGTAGATATAAGAGCCAAATAAATCATTCCGAAAACAACAAATAGCAAGTACTCTATAAAAATATGAACTTTTATTGAAACATCTAGAATAAATATTTTTCAAACAATCATGGCAGTATGTGATACCAACTTTTATTACACTGACAAATAGAGACAAAAACAGCAGAGTGTAAGCACACAGTGAAATTCAATTTGCTGCCAGGGTCCGAAAAAGGAAGACTCCTTCAGTCCTGGCTGTGAGAAGAGAATACTGACTCTGATTTCTGTTCAGTGTTCTCTTCTCAAATGGTTTAACTGCATTTCCTTCACTTTCAAGCTCCCTACCCATTTTTCCATTTTTCTTCAGGCCCTCTTCCATTTGTCTGAAGGTCACAGAGGTATAGCTCTTTATTTCAGAAGAAAGGTGATATTTCATGTGTATTATATACAGACTGATACAGATACCAAATCCAACAAAACACACACACACACACACACACACACGCGCACACAGAGACACACAAATGGCTTTGGCTGTAGTCCCTCATGAATTATCAGATTGTAGATTTATACACATAGTTTTCATATACTGAAGACTATTTTGCACCCTTTTTATTCCATTATGTTCCCCTTCCGGCCAGAAAATGTGCATGTGCATTGGGCTATAGAGGGTAAAACATACCCACGTGATATATTCCCTGGTCAGAAGAAATAGGCTGTCTCTCTTGCTTTCGTTTTGATGAGCTACCAATTTGTGATAGTTTCATTTCGATTTCATTACTGGGCAACCAGAGAAAGCAATCGACACATGATGCACCCACTGGAACCTCTAATACGAAATGTTGGCTGCTTCTGTCAACACAGCCAATTACCAAAGGTACTCAAAGAGTAAGTGATAGCCAAAATAAGCCACATGGTTCCGTGGACCACATCCTGCATACCTATTAGCGTATTCAAAGTAGACACAGGATGACAGATGGCTTTGTCAATATAACATTTCAGGTGAATGTCCTGTCTATACTGTGTTCTCCCAGCAAACACAGATGTTTGTGGTCAGATAAGAGCTTACTCTCTCTCTCTCTCTCTCTCTCTCTCTCTCTGTGTGTGTGTGTGTGTGAGAGAGAGAGAGAGAGAGAGAGAGTGACTGCATACTGATGCCAGGATCTAAGAAATACATCAGAAAAAACAAATTTTTAAAAAAATAATTAAATCTAATCCCTCTCACTGTGTGGATTGCTTCCTGTGCTAGAGCGTGAGGTTGAAAGAGAAAACACAGACTCAGACTTCTGTGAGCTCGTTGTTTCATACCTTGCAAACAGCTAGCAATCACTTGTTTATTAACAAATACTTATTGAGCACTTGGTACGTACAGGCACTAATGGATATATAACATTTAAAAAGACAAGTCTCCCATTTGCAACAACATCAATGGACCTTGGGCGCATTATGCTAGGTGAAATAAGTCAGAAAGACAAGAACTGTATGATATCACTTATATGTGGAATTTAAAAATGATTATCCTATAAAAAGCAGAGAGTAAAATAGTGGTTACCAGGGAATAGGGGAAAGGGATAAGATTGATGGTATTTAAGGGTACACACTTGTAACTAGCAAGTAAATAAGTCATAGAGATCTAAAGCACAGTATAATGAATATAGACAATAACATTGTACTGGTGCTATGTAATGTGATAAATATGACTTCATGGGCAATCACGTTAAAATATGTAAATGTATCAAAGTAACACACCATATACTTTAAACCTGAATGATGTTATATGTTAAATTTATTCAATAAAGAAGATTGACATTTATCCTCCTGGAATTTATAATTTGGAAAGGGAGAAAGAAAATTAAGCAGTCCTCTGAGCCACTATAGTGTGGGGCATGGGAAGTATCAGGTGTTCCTCAGAATCGGAGCTCCGAATCCAGATTTTGAAATCAGTGAAGATTTTAGAAAGAAGTGATACCCACACCAAAGCGTGGGAGTTAGAGAAACCGGGAAAGCAATGATTACTCTTCACAGTTAAAGTAACACCAGTAAAAGCGTGATGGCAAGAAAGCATGAAACATTTTAACAAGAGGCAGACATTCAGAATGTCTGGAGGTTTATCAGTGTCGGGAAGGGGGAGGAAGAGCAAGAAATGGGAATGGAGAGGTAGGCAGAGAACACATCCCAAATGGCAGGGAAATTGGCTTTTGTCCAGTGAGTAATAAGGAGGTATTAAAAGATTTTGACCTGTGAAGTGGCATGGTGAGATAAATTATAGTAAAATTTAGTAATTGTCATAAGTAACTACGTGCACACACACACACACACTTTAAATGAACTTGGTGAAATATTTATAGAAAATGAAACTTTTACTTTTGAATCGTGAAGACTTGGCGCTCAAAGATGTTGCAACCTTTACTGCAGGAACAACCCAGTGATGGGGAAATCTCAGCTCATGCCTAGCCTCACACAGTTGCTGCAGGTTTCCAATGTGCCAGGAACTCTGCTGTGTCTAAGGAAATCACCAGGCAATCAGGAAATCACGTTTTTCCCCTTGAGGGGCTTCCTCTCAACCTGTTGAGGAAGATATACCAGTATTTATTTTTTTTGTTTTCTGTAAAAAATGAAGGAAAATTGGATACATTGCATCTGTCGATTATCTCAAACTATTAGAAATTATTCCTGGAAGTGAACTTCAAGGAGTTTTCTTGGGATTGCCACCACTGGTTTTAATTTTCTCCCATGTAGCCATATTTTTTGAAAGTCTAAAATGTCTTCGGTATGTCAGTGTGCTGTGTATTTGAAGTGATGAAATGCCCCTTCTGGGTGTTTTCTTATAGTCTTACAGATTAAACTGCCCCAGTTCCTCCAGCTATTATTCATGTGATATGAAGGTTTGTGATGGTTCCATTTCACTTTCACTACTAGTGAAAAATTGGTTGACAGAGAAAGCCTTTAGCACATGGTATTACCATTGTCACTTCTAATGCAAACTGTTGGTTGTTTTCTGCTAATCCCCTCCTATCCTGGCTATTGCCCTCTGAATACACTCTGATCTGTTTTAGTACATGGTTCTAATTCAGAAATTGTATTCCTTAGGATGTCTATTAAGATATCATTTCAAGGGCTGTCTCTGTGGTGCCGTCAGTTAAGCATCAGACTTTCGGTTTGGCTCAGCATCTTGGGATTGAGCCCCGTGGCAGGCTCCATGCTCTTCACAGAGTCTGCTTAAGATTCTCTCTCCCTCTCCCTCTGCCCCTCCGCTCTGCACTCTCTGTCTCTAAAATAAATAAATAAATCTTTTTTTTTTTTAAGGTATCCTTTCATTTTAAAAAATAGCTTTCCACCAATATGTTAATCGGAGGGTTATCTGTCAGAGTTAATGTTCAGTAGCAGTTTCAACGTGTGCAGGAGATTGGCTTAGAAATTGATATTTTATACATCAGTGAAATATTCACAACCATGGACACCAAGGATGATGTTGAGTTGTTGCTGCTTTGTTGAGATGACTGATTAGTGGACTATTTTTAAAATCTCCCGTATTTTTATGATGCAATTTATGTATTAACTTTGATTTTAATAATGTGGTGTCAGAACCAAGTACTAGGTGCTTCTCTTCTCCCTTCATCTGAGTCTTGACCTGCATATGTAAGCTTGGTTTAACCTGGTCCTTGGCTTGGCTGTGATGCTTTTCTCTCCGTGGTGTGTAATACATCCTTGCGTGAAACAAGTCAGAGGACAGAAACCATCAGAAATAAGAAAACAGAAAGAACCAGAGTTCTAGCCATCAGTTTTTCTGATTCGATGCAACCCTGTTAGGTTTATTCACTTTTCAGCAGAGGTTTAGTCAACATTTACATAAAAAACAACAAAGCTTTATTGACCTCACGGTATGTACCATACTAGACAGTGGAGTATAGTGATGGCCCAGGTAAGCATGGTCTCTGAACGCACAGAGATTCTATTCTAATTGGTGAAATGGATAATGTACAAGTAAATATTTTTTCAGCTTATGACATGTGCTATAAATGTAGTAAAAATAGGTTGGTTTATACTCTTCTGACTACTTTCTCACGCATAGTATTTATTTTTTCTCTTTTATTCAGAATTATACTATATTCTTTATAGTGCTGAGCCATCTTTTTATCTCCACTAACCCAAATGCCTTTCTAAGAAAAAAATAAGCGGCTATATCATTATAATAACACTGCAGTCTATAATTTCATTAAAGTACCACAATTATTCAAAATATAGCATCTTTTTGGAAATTCAGGGTAGTTCCAACTTTTCCACATTATAAACATCCTTCTGATGATCATCCTTACAATTAAATCTATATACACATTTTAATTGTTGCATTATATTTTCCAAAAGAAAAATTGTAGTGTCATAAATTACCTCGATGCAAATTACAAAATTGGGTCCTAGAAAAATAAAGTTATTTTTCTACCACAACTATATAGAAACGCTTATTTTGGGGCACCTGGGTGGCGCAGCGGTTAAGCGTCTGCCTTCGGCTCAGGGCATGATCCCGCGTTGTGGGATCGAGCCCCGCATCAGGCTCCTCTGCTGTGAGCCTGCTTCTTCCTCTCCCACTCCCCCACTTGTGTTCCCCTCTCTCACTGGCTGTCTCTATCTCTGTCAAATAAATAAATAAAATCTTAAAAAAAAAAAGAAATGCTTATTTTTCTATAAAATTGTCCACACTTAAAGTTTATATATTTGAATTTTATTTTAAATATTAATCCTCCAAAATTCTTTCTGACATGTCTGACATTTTAGTTTGCTATACCTTTCACTGTACTGGCTGCATGCTTCTCATTCTCAGCCTGCTATCAGATGTCACTCAGACACTGGGTCCAGCCAGACACAACTATTTCATTCTACATAGAGTCAGGCATTGCTCCTAGCTCTCTGTCCTCATGAATTCAGTTTCCTGGTCTGAAACATGCCTTTACACACCAAATACTTCCTGACCTTCCAACTTGTCAATAGTTAGTTATCCTTGGACAAAAAGGGTACAAAGGACATTTTATTCTAATTTTTATTTAAGAATCAGGAGAGGTGATGGTGTTGGTACAGAGGATTCCAATACTCAGAGCTGTACATTTCATCAGTGTCTAAGTTCTTTAAAAGTTGGGTTTTTTTTTCATATAGCAGAGCTCTTCTACTTTCTTTGCTTTTACTTAACTTCAAAATTGATGTCTAGGATGAATGCCAGTAATATTATATCATCCCATATGTTTTGCTTAATTACACTATTTCCTGAATTCATTTTTTGAAGTTAAAATTTTTCTGCACCTCGTCATCAAAACATTATGAACACTCTCTGTCACACTGAGATTAGAAGATAAAACCTCTTTTTAAATTATATCTATTTGAAATGTTTCCAGAGTTTGGGTTGGGGATGATAAATCATCCTGATCTTTAAATCCATGTTATAAATCACAGGATATCAAAATCATATGGTACATGGGATTGAGTTAATCTAAATGGCAAGCCCAATAAAATCCTAGCAAGGATATCTTTCCGATTTGAAGAATATTTTCAATTTACAGAATGTTAAAGCTCGGGTTATTTTTTTCTTCATATCTTTGTGCTGATTCTATGCCTGATTCCTGTATCAATATAAGAAAAGCATCTGCATCTTACTAATACTTGTATTATACAGAACATTAAGATGCATTATAACTCAAATAGAAGGCCCTCTAGGGAACTTTATATTTCTATTTGATTTTTACATCTTTGACAAATCATAAATGATCTTGAGGTCATTGGAATGTGTTTGCATACAGATTCTTAAAATTATGTGTCAAAAGGCAAGTGAAAGATTTACTAACAAAATCGTGTCTCAGATTTTGTTTCTTTAATTTATCTTGGTGCTTTTTACCCTTTAAAAGAAAAGGATGAGCACCTAGCACATCTCAGCTATAATATGAAACATAAATGTCCATTTTTATTGCTGTGTTCCTCCATCAAATATTCTCTTCCTTCTCTTATATTTTGGCATAAACCTGTACTATTATCTTTATAAAATTCCTCCAATTCCTCTCTCTCACCATCCCTTATACATTCCAAGCTCTTTTATTTTAATTAAAAGAACCCCTCTGAAGGCAGTGGCAGGGTACTTATAAAGCCACAGACAAATCTTTATTTTAAATATAAAAATAGAAGGGTCATTAGGCCCCAGGGGAACAGAAGTATTACATTTCCTTAGAAGTAAAGAGTCTGATAGAGAATATGGGGAAGGAAATATTAAAGTTGAATATGCTCAATGAAATCAGAGATTTCAAAACGAAGGTCTCTGAAGTGTATTAATCAACAAGAAAAAAAAAATCAGGGTAAAACCAGAGACAATTCCTATACTACACAGTGAGCAATTCCTTCATGGACTTTGATGTCCTTCAGAACAACCCTATGGATGTCGTGTTAACAAAACACTCTTCCATCAGAGTATGAGGTCAGACCCCTCTTCCAGGGCCCTAAGATCATGCAGGCAAAATATCTGGGCATAGGTCCCAGAAATCTGTATCTTATTAAACACATTAGAGAATTCTTTAGCAATTGAAAACTTCAAACAAGTTTGAATCCAATTTTTAGAAAACATAGACTCAAGAAGTGAAGCAATACCTATGTGACCTGGTGAAACCTCAAAACAGGGCTTTGATCCCAATCCCCTGCTTTTTCTAGAATGCTGCACTGAATATATGTTCAGATTTTCTTGGCTATGACGCTGAACTCCAGCTCTTCTCCTTTCTGTTATTTAGTTAGTAAAGGTGAGTGGCACAGGCGCCAGTATTGACAAAACATTATGAAGACCCCAGAAGAAACTCGATGGCTAAGCCAGCCTCTGTAGCACAGGATTTCACAAAGTAGGGGCCCAGGGTTACTGTCACAATTCATATTGGTAATTTCAAACAAGCAGTGCAAAAGGATTGTCACCAAGTATCTATGAGAAGGGCTGTCTTGGAATATAAGGTATTTAAATGAATAAAAGAAGGATTCCCTGAGTAAATGCACTTTAGGTCTTAGAACATATCACTGATGAAGAGCATGAGGTTGCCTTCTTCAAAGATAATTGTGAGTTCTCTCAATCTCTCTGTATCCTATCATTATAGACCTTCAATAGATGAATAAGGGAAAAAACAAAATAAGTCTCTTTAGATCCAGAGTTGGAAAACTTCATGGTTACCATTGAGACCATAAAGGTGGATGGGAGACATATTGGAAAAACAAATAAATACAGTATAAAATTAAATTTCCCCTAATTGGTTTAATATAATGTGCGTATTTCTCTGACTTTGGGTAATGGTAAAACCCATTGAAAACATGAAAAATTGCCAAAATGTAATAATCCACGATTCCCTCTGCCTCTCCCATTGCTCCCTTCTCTCTCTCTCTCTTTTCTGTGCCTCTTCTATTCTCTACTGATCACAAGGTCAAGAAGGTAGGCTGTGAAATGCAAAGTATCTTTAGAGATGTCAGAGGTGGCAAGTGAACCTAGATTCAGGCTGGATCAAGAAAGGTGCCTTGTAGGGTGGTCCAGCTGGTTATTTTGTCTGAGATTGTCAGAGAAGGACTGAGCAGACACCTGACGCCAGCTATTGGCAGCCTATTTTGGAAAGCATCTATGATGGAGGAAAAGGACCAAGGCCCTCAGAAGGATTTATCTTACCTCACCAGCTCTTCAGCCCCAAGCCGTCACCAGGTTACACATTCGCCCTAGCCCCTTGAAGATAATTCTTAACTGCAGGTCAGTAGCCTGCCCTGTTTCCTTAGGAGGAAAAGGTTATTCTGCCAGGAAGATTGATTATGTATATATAAACAAGAGCTGTGTTCTTCCTCTAGCAGATTGGGACGTGACTACACACAGGGTAACGTTGTTTTCTAACATTTTTATCTTTCATGGTCTTCTCATGCTCAGAACTTCCAGGAGCCTGAAACAATGGGGTCTTGAACTACCTTGTTGCTGTCACTCCGTTTTCTTCCATATATATTTCCAACCCCTTTCGTACAAGATTATTCATTTTTTCCCTCACTTCCATTTTTATCTCTTCCGTCCCTCCATTTTGCCCTAACTTTATCCCTTCCTACTCTTTGAGCTCTTGCCTATTGTGGGACAGTTTAAAATATAAACACAGGTTAGGTCTCTGGTGCTGTCTTTCCTCTTTCCTATAGGAGCCTTGTCATGAATCTAGGTCCCATGGCTATGTGCCTGTACAGAAATAACAGTTGGTTTTAGTTTCCCTGTGATTTATCTGGAGAATACCTAATCAAATCCCATAAAGTCCCTTGTTCTGGAAGCTTTGGTTTGGGGTCATAGCCCTGAGCTCATGTAATTCCAATCCTTTGAGACAGGTACAGTGTAGAATTCATTAAAGGGCCATTGCATCCTGTCCTATTAATCAACATTGCAATTTTCCTTTCACTTGGGTTATGATGTTACTCTTTGGGCCTTTTTTGTTATTGCTAGAGGTTCAGAGTCAATGTTCACATATTTTGAAATTAAATACCCTGCTATCCTCTACTATCATTGTCTTTTTCTCTCCAAAGAATTATTGCATGGGCTTTTTTTTTTTTTCTTCCTGGCTTGGATTTCATCTGTTAAATCATTCATTCAAAAGAGAACTGGAGCTGAAAGATTAGTGGGGGGATCAAGGCAAAACGCATCTTTGAAGCGTCAATATTCATTTCAGTTTCCCCATCTTCAATGTCTCTTAAGAAAGTCTCTTTTTCTAATCTGGATATTTTAAAGCAAAATATTTTTGAATTAACTATCTAAATCAATCTAAAATGATGCGTAATGAAATTATTCAGCTCAAGGTAAGTGTCACAGATAATCTATTCTACACAAGGTGATAAAACATCCATATTATTATAAAGTTTATACTTTCATTTATGCATGGAATATTCCAACCCCTGTTGAATTGACAATGCACAGAAAGTATGAGAGCTGGATAGTATGCCACTGGATTACACCCTGTCTTTGCATTTTATCTTCCTCACTTGGTCTTATCTCTCTAGCAAGGCTATGTGCCCTCTGAGAGCTTTTGTTCTCTACTGTTACAACCCTTTATACATGCCTTCATTTTAATCATGTGCCAGGAGGCTGTAGTGGGTTATTTTCTGGTATATGCTTTCCATCCTTGATGGCTAGGTTCTCCAGGACAAAAACTAGGCCTCTTTCCTAGCATGGGGCACACAGCCTGACATTGTGTGAGCACTAAGCAAATTGCGCATGTCCCGGAATTGTGCTGAAGACAAAAATTTATTTTAT